>NW_028241469.1:0-22500 GCF_964263255.1 Lissotriton vulgaris | reverse complement strand
AAATTGAGAGAGCACCACTTGTTCTGCAAATTGAACAAGTGCGAGTTTGGAGTGCAAGAAGTAAAATTCCTAGGTGTTATGCTTTGTCCTGAAGGGTTACACATGGCGGAGCGTAAGTTGCAAGCGGTTCATCAATGACTAGCCCCATAAAATGTGAGAGATGCCGATTTTTTCGGATTTGCGAATTACTACTGCAGATTCATTTGTTAGTTTTCCCAAGTTGCGGTCCCCATCTCCAGACTGTTCAGAAAGGGATTTCCTTGTTTGTGGTCCCGTGAGGCAGATGATGCCTTTGTTTTCCTGAATAGAGCTTTCACCACAGCTCCTGTACTTACGCATCCCAAACTGGAAAATCTGTTTGTGGTAGAAGCTGGCGCCTCTGATGAGGCCATTGGGGGCAATTCTCCCACAAAGAGATCAACATACTGGAGAATTTCATCCAGTGGCATATCTATCCAAGATATTGAACTCAGCAGAAAAGAACTACATAATTGTTGTAAAGGAAATACTGGCGATTAAAAAGGCTTTTCAGGAATGGACGCAGTAGCTGTGGGGGGCTCGTTTCCTCATTACTAACCCTGGGCGGAGTTCGTGGAGTTGAGCTACGCAGACTTCCGCAATGTGGTAAAAAGAACTCTGCAGTACTACGCGGAGCTCCGCAAGCTGAGGAGTTCCACAGAAAAATGCTTTTTGCTGTGATTGCACAGTGCGGTTGCTTGTACGCACTGTGCAATCATCGCAACATTACCTTGCACTGTGCAAGCGTTCCCTTCTTTTCCTTCTCTGCTGCTCGTGTAGATCTTTACTCAAGTGGCAGCTTTTCCAATGCGAACAAGCAGGTTCTCATAGCGAGTGGTCACGAGCATACTCGACCACTCGCAATGAGAAACCTGACCACTCCACGTTTAGAAATCTCGCCGGGATGTTTATTTTCCATGCTTGCGCTCGCCAACTTGGTGTTGACGATCGCCAACAAGGAAAAACCTCGCGGGAGGTTGATTTTCCTCGCTTGCGGTCGCCAACTTGACGTTGAGGATTGCGAGCGAGGAAAAAACTCTGCTCCGCATCGCAAAGCAGAGTTTTACGGAACTCCGCGAGCTCCGCGTAACGCAGAGTTCGGGAAACTCTGCAAACTCCGCAAGCAGAGAGGAGTTCTCCTCCCAGGGTTACTAATTACGGTATACACAGACCATCGTAACCTTCAATATATGAAGATGGCAAGGCATCTCTCACAAAGAGAGATGAGGTTGATGCTTTTATTCGCGGAATATGACTTTGTAGTGACTTTCCAGCCAGTATCTGAAAATCATAAGGCTGACTCCTTATCTTGGCAGGAATCGAAGGAGATAATTGTCGACAAGAACAAGGAGGCAATCATTGAGTCATCAAAAGTGCTTTGCGCCATCAGGGTGGAAAACTTTCTTGCGGAGGTACGTTACCATAAAATCACTCCTGCATGGGAGAAATGGTCAGAGCAAGAAGATGACCGCACCTTAAAAAAAGGGCTGCTGTTTTATAGAGACAAACTTTAATCTGCCTACCCCAGACCTTAAAAAGAAAGTCTATGTTTGGTGTCATGAATCCCCTTTGGCAGGACATCCTGGAATCCTCAAGACAACTCAGCTGGTTTAATGCCATTTGTGGTGGAAATCATTAGGAACAGATGACTCTACCTGGGTGTCCCAGTGTGAGGAATGTGCCAGAGCAAATGGAGACAATACCAGGAAGAATGGGAAGCTTTTGCCCATGCCTACACGCCAACAGCCGTGGCAGAATATCAGCCTGGATTTTATAACAGGACTACCCGTGAATCAAGGATATTCAGCCATCTTAGTGGTTATTGACAGCCTCACAAAAATGGGACACTTTATACCATGTAAGAACTTGTCAACTGCAGGACAAATTGCACAGTTGCTAATGAATAACGTTAAACGACTTCATGGGTTGCCCAAAGTGATTTTATCTGATAGAGGACCCCAGTTCATTGCTAGATTCTGGAAAATGTGGTGCAAGGCGTTACAGATCGATTCCACATTATCAACGAGCTTCCATCCACAAACGGATGGTCAGACAGAGAGATTAAACCAGACTCTTAAGAAATATCTTTGGTGTTATGCAAAAGAGGCTCAGGACTCCTGAGTATCCTTGCTGTGGATTGCCAAACTGGCTTACAATAACACCTGCCATTGCTCAACAGGAGTATCCCCTTTCCTGGTTAACTTCGGGTATGATGCCCGAACACTGCCCATCACCCTTCCAGAGGACATAGCGGTTCAACCTACGGTTAGAGATCATGTGAAGAAGTTGCCAACCATTCATCAGAGAGCCAGGGTGCATTTGATACACTCTAAACATGTCTACTTAACAACTCCCTTGCATTGGGGACGGTTCCCAATGCATTTAAATCTGCTGTTGTCTCACCCATCCTCAAAAAACCCGGGGCAGACCCTCTGGTCTTGAGTAACTTTCGTCCAATATCTCTGCTCCCTTTCCTGGGTAAACTTCTTGAAGCCTATGTAGCTGGCTGCCTTGGCTCCTTTATAGAAAACTCCCAGTTTCTAGATCAACACCAGGCCGGTTTTAGACCTCGCCACTCTACAGAAGCCGTGATGGTGGCAGTTCATGACGAACTGAGAAAGGGGGCGGACATTAACATCTCTCAAGCCCTGGCGCTCCTTGATTTGTTGGCAGCTTTCGACACCGTTGACCATATCATCCTTCTTCAACAGGTCGAGAGCGCCCGCATCAGGGGCACCTCATTGAGTTGGCTTACCTCCTTTCCACAGGATCGTGAGCAAGGCGTTCGCCATGGTCCTTTTATATCCAACGCCAAAAATCTGACCTGTGGGGTCCCGCAGGGCTCCTCCCTCTCCCCGTTACTATTCAACCTTTACATTTCCCCCCTCATCTCAAAGCTTCGGGAGCTACCATGGGTCGTCCTCAATTATGCAGACGACCTCCAGCTCAACTTTGATATTGATTCCTCCCCTTCCTCTGCTGAAAAAGTCCAATCGACCATGTCTTTCATTAGCAAATGGATGAATGCTAACCAACTTAAGCTGAATCCTGGAAAGACCGAGCTTGTATTGACTGGGCTCCCGGCCAACCCCTGGAGTTCCAGCTTCTGGCCGCTCTCGCTGGGCAGTGCCCCATGCCCGGTGAGCTTGGTCAAGAGTCTTGGAGTCACCATCAGCAAGGACCTGACTATGAAACCACAAATCAAATTGGTGCTTTCGGCTTGCTTTTACCATCTCCGCCGTATTAGGAAGATCAGCAGGTTCCTCACTCACGAGGCCCTGGTTCAGACCATGCTTGGGCTGGTTATGTCCCGTATTGATTACGGAAATGCGCTGTATGCTGGGATCCCCCTCTATCAATCCCGCCAGCTTCAGCTGATCCAGAAACAAGCGGCTAGGTTGGTTTTCCGCCAGCCCAGGACAAGTTCAGCGAAGCCCCTCCTGAAGAGCCTGCACTGGCTCCCTGCGATCCAGCGCTGCCTCTTCAAGGTGGGCTGTCTGGCTCATCAAGCTCTTGCCCAACAGGGCCTGGCATTTATCTCTTCCCGCCTTCATCAATACACCCCCTCCCGAGCCCTCCGTTCCTCGAGCTCCAATCTGTTACTGTCATGTCCGTTTAAACGGAAAAGATTGGGCGGACTCAGATTTGCCTCCCAAGCGCCCCTCTTTTGGAACTCTCTGCCCCCAGGCCTCCGTCTTATCCCTTCCTACCTGGACTTTAGAAAGGCGCTGAAAACCTGGTTATTTTCTCAAGCCTTTGATTAGTCATCTTTCTCTTCAGGTTAACAACTAGCAGTCCCCCCATCGCTGTCCAAAGCGCCATGAAGCCGTTGGTGTACGTGCGCTCAATACATTCCTTTTTTTCATTTCATTTTTTTTTTTCATTTCACAAGAAATGGAAGGACCTGTACAGAATGAAAGGCATTCAGTATCAAGTTGGTGATCGGGTTTGGTTGTTAACAAAGAACTTTCAGTTTAAACTACGCAGTGTGTTCCATCCCAGATACATTGGACCGTATGTCATTGTTAATGCAATGAACCCGGTTGCATTCAAATTGAAGTTGCCTGGCAGTCTTCAAATACACCCAGTATTTCATTGCCACCCTCTGAAACCCGCTGCAAAGGCAAGATGGATTGTGCCTCCTCCGGTTTCCAGTGATGGGGTTCGTGAGTACGAGGTCAGCAGTATATTGGACTCCAGACACGGAATGGTCGGCTATGGTATCTGGTTTGGAAGAGGTACTCTGCGGAGGATGACTCTTGGGAGCCCTGTCAGAATGTGCATGCTCCCACAGCCGTTCGCGAAGTAGGTCGTGGTTGCGCATACCACATTGACCTATATCGGAACTACACTTCCCAGGAGACCTTTGGGCATCAGAGTGGCTTTTAATGACGGCTGACGCAAGCACGCGTAGTGAGTAATTCTTGTTTCCTGTTGGGTCCTCTCGGTGTTGAGAGAGCCTCTGCTGTTTGGAAGCCGCACCATTGGATTTACTTCTCGTCCTTGGAAAAGCGTGTATTCCCGATATATTTCCTGAGGATTGGTTTCCAGAAAGAGTAGTCTGGGTAAATGAACCAGGACACGGTTTGTCTGCGGGATCCTTGTTGGTTTAATTACATTGTGGGATTCAGCGGCAAAGGTTCCCGTTGTCATGCCGTTGATAAAGCTTGGGCATTTGCATACGGGTAGATGTGGAACAAGCATATGGCCAGAGCGGAATGCTGTGGTGAGTCTGAATCACGCATTACCGATTCGGCATATTAAACTCTGGATTGCGGTATTATTTGGAAGGCCAGAGCGGAATGCAGTTGTGAATCTAAACCACGCATTACTACCGATTCGGCACGATAAAACTGGATTGTGGAATTACTTGGATGGCCATAGCGGAATGCAGTGGTGAGTCTTAACCATGCATTACCGATTCCGTGTGGCATAATTTATTGGTATCATTTTCTAATTATTCCATTACCGAAGTCCCCAACTTTCTTTTGAGGACCAGCGGTGGCTTCTGACTTGGAGCTGGAAAACAATATATTGGTCTTTCGGAAAAGTTCTCCTTTATGTCAGACTCTGTACCTACACCAGCAGCTCTTGTTTATTTATTTATTTATTTTTTCCATTGGACATCTTCTCATTCCTAAATTGTGATAACCGGTACGTATGTGGTCTGGGTGAAGACATACTGGTTGGGGAGGTATGTTTGTTTCTGATGCAAAGTAATATGTTAACTTCTGTATTGTAGGCATGGTATAGGACAAGAATGAGAGAGTTCCAGTTGATTCCAAATGTTAAAGAAGTTCTTCAGCTGAGCAAGGTTTAGATAAGGATTAGTGAGACTCTATGAGAGTAGCCTTTCATGTGTTCATGTTTTGATGTTCTTTGTATTGCAGGTTCCCTTTCCCCGCTGTTCCTTTCCTATCCTTCCTTTGCCTGGTCGTTCTAACACTCTGTGTAGATATTCAGAGTTGGGGATGTCAGGAGGTAGACCCCTTATTGTTGCACCTGGATTCTGCTGAGTTTTTATATCTGAGGAAAGAGATAGCTGACGACAGACCTCCACTACACATTCATGTCTGCGGTCCACGGTTCGCTATCCCAATTGGATTACTTCTTCACACCTTGCTTATATCTCCATAGGTTTTCCCAAGTAGCGCACCTCCCCTAGGGCTCTCAGACCATCCCCCAATCATCCTTAAACTTCACACTTGCTCTCATAGACCCCCCTCTAGGTGGCGGATGTCCCCTTGGCACCTTCGAAGCCCAGACTATCAGGACATGCTATACGCGGCAATATAAGACTACTTGGACATTAATGTTGCTTCCGCCCCATCTCAGGGCATCCTTTGGGAGGCTCTAAAACCCACCAGCCGTAATTAGCTACCGCACCAAAGAGAAATGTCCGCTACAAAAGCAGCTGATAGACCTAGAGTCAAGGCATGCGACCCTGGCAGCACAACATAATAGGGACCCCAGCCCTACTCTCCAACGCAGCTTGTTACAAGTGCAACAAACCATACTGCAATATCTGATGGGGGAAGCGAAAGAGCTATGGGAGGCATCGCAATATTGGATATACCAATGGGGAGATAAGTTGAGCAAAATGATTCACAGGCTGTGCCATGTTGGCAAATCCCCTGCTGTGGTCCCCACCATCCGTGATACTGAGGGGATTCTATGCTCATCACCGAAACAGGTGGCCTGTAAATTCGCATGGCACCTTTGTCCCTCTATAAGTGGCCCAAATAGAAGAATTCCTTGTAGATATTCTACCGCGGAAGCTCACAGACCACATGCGTGACCAATTAGAAGCCCCAATTACAATAGTCGAGATGAGCGGGGCCCTGCATGGTCTACGTCCGGGGCGGGCGCCTGGACCTAATGGATTCCCTATGGAGTTCCTGAGGCCAAATATGCATGTTAGGCATCCACCTATTGGCTGCCATACAGGATGCCCAGGAACAAAATATCTTACCCAGAGATTGGCGACATGCGGAGCTAGTCCTATTCCTTAAGCCGAGTCGCCTTCTGTAAGACCCCTCATCATACCGTCCTATCTCACTCATTAATTTCAAGCCTAAATTACTAGGGAAGGTCATGGCGGATCGCCTACGGACATGCGTATCCTACTTAATCCACCCAGATCAATTGGGTCTCATGCCACATCGGGCTACCCGCCACAATAAACAAAGGGTACATAACACCGGGACGGCGGCCCCAGTGTTGGGACGTCCTGCTGCTATTCTATTAGCAGACATGGTTAAGGCATTTGATTCGCTCAGCTGGGTCTACCTATTTCAATTGCTTGAGGTGGTAAATTTTGGCCCTCGCTTTATAGCATATGTCCGTCTATTGTATGCTGACTTAACATCGTCAGTCCGTATAGCTGGACACCACTCAGACCCCTTCCCAATCCGAAGGAGCATCAGACAGGGATGCCCCCTGTCCCCACTGTTGTTTGCCCTAGCAGTGGAACCTTTGGCGGCAGGGTCCGAAGCGACCCAGTGCTCCAGGGATTTGAATGGTCCCAGTTGAGATCGGACTGCATTACTTTATATGCGGATGACGTAGTTTTCTTTAGGACAAACCCATGGTTTTCGGGGCATCTTAGAAGTTCTTAGAGTGTTTGGGAAAACTACTGGGCTACACACCAACCCTGCCAAATCTGTGCTCTTCCCAATTTTTGGCAACTAGAGGTGGGATACCTGGGTGACACAGCTGTTGCATGCAATGGAAGGTTTTAAATATTTGGGCATCTTCATGTCCCCATGCCCTAAGATCTCATTGGCAAATAACATCAATCCATTGATTACGAGCCTCACTTGTGAAACGACAATTTGGTCCTCCCTCCCATTGTCACTATATGAGCGTTCCGCCATTTTTAAGTTGGTTTATTTACCTAGAATTTTATACAGATTACAAAACTTCCCCTATAAAATTCCACGATCCTGGTTTGCACAAGTCAATTCCATGCAGAATAAATTTCTCTGGAACGGAGGAGTGATTAGGGTTGCATTTCACACCTGTACACAGTCTACGTACTGTGGGGTTATAGCAGCAGCCGATATCTAGGCATATTATGTAGCCTCTCATTTACTGATAATAAATGAATGGTGGTATAACTCCCCAACTGACCCGGATTTTGCGATAGAGCACACAGCAATGGAGGGGACCCCCCTTCTCCAGTTCCTCAATAGTACTAGAAACGGTCTGCCCCATCTAGTAGAGTGGTGATACAGCTCTGGCAGACTGCAGTCCGAAAGATGGGTTGGAGGGGGACCCTTACTCAAACAACCCCATTGTGGCAGGGTCGTACCTCCGCCCGGTGACGGCGCTGAGGGGATTTTGCAGGTGGGACCTAGTAGGGATATCGACCCTGGGCGATGCGATGCGAGGCACCACATTAAAATCTTATCAACAATTACAAGTAGAATTCCCGTTACATAGGACACAATTCTACAAATACCTCCAATTCCCCCTTGGTTCAGGCCTTGGAGACGCTACCGGAGTGTCACCCTCTTGAGGGCCACCTATTGATGGGGGACTTGAGCCTACATAAAATCAGGCAAATATATTAAATCTTGATGACTCACACACAGAGGACACTTGATAAGACTAGAAAAGCATGGCAAGAAGATATCCCTGCCATGACAGACGACGACTGGGCCGAGACCATTGGTAGCCCCCTGGGGGGTACCTGTATCTACACAATACTGCCTTATACAGTTCAAGTAATTACACGTTGCGTACTATACATAGGCTAGGCTCTGGAAGATGGGCGTTATCCAGTCCCTTACATGTTTGCGATGTGAGAGGGAGGATGGGACATTTTTTGCATACAGTCTGGAGCCGCACTGCATTGCAGGCCTTTTGATGCAGTGTATCATCATGTTTAAGTGAGGTGTTATCATGGGAACTCCCTCTTGACCCACGACTCTTCCTATTGCACAGTACCGACGACATTGGGGGAAATAAATACAAGCAACATCTTCCTCACCATGTCCACGCGCGATATTGCCCAGATGTAGAAGGGGACCTCTCCCGCGGTTATAGGCAAATGGAAGACCAAACTTGACAGATGTGTTCTATCCTGAGATTGCGATGTTTCTGGCCTGTGGCTGCCCCGAAAAACATAGAAAAATTTGGACCCGATGGGCGACGTATCGTGGGATTGATCTTCCCCCCTTACCATCCTCTGCCATCCTCTGACCCCTGACAGGAACTACTACCGATGCACACATCCACTGACCAATTTGTTCCATATCCTGCCACAGCCCACCATCCTGTGAATGTACCACTTGCACAATTACTGGGATCTACCGAAGTCTGCATTTTGTTTATGTTACGTCACCTGTATGTTTCGCAGGTATTGCAACTGTTTAAAAATGTCGGTATTCCTGATTTAATTTGCTTCTTGTAGTTACTTGTAGGGCTACGGCCCAATCCTCACCGGGACAACCAAATAAAATGTGTTGTTAAAAAAAAAACAGCCATGTCTTATGCATGTATGACAGTAACCACAACTGTGTGCTTTGAGTTGCTGTGATGTTTCCATAGGAAATGTCCTCTTTGGTCCAGATAATAAATAAAGCCGCATTAGAGGAATCTGCTTGAAATTTGGCAGCAACTGGGTGCAGCTTGTCCAACTCAGATTCTTACTTGCCAAATGTCATGTATGTTGGTCAAGTAGAGCAAAGATGTTTGGTGTGATAGAAAGGGATAACTTACTATTGTAAATTGTGCAGACATTTTTCCTGCTGGCCGGGAGAACACCAAACTAGTCCTGAGCACAGATCTTTACTCATAGGCGATGACTGGGAGAGGGCGCTGTGGGTACTTAGAGAGAAGTTGGGACTTGCCGGGATGCACAAAGATAAAGGTCTCCCCTGAAGAGACAAACCCAAGAAGTAGGTAAAAAGAGGTGTGAAACAGGAAAGGGTTCGGGCAAACCATTCAACGGGTGACTAACGTTTAGCAGGAAAAGAATCAAGAAGTGAGATCATTTTGTTGGATCCTGTGAAGGTGCTGAAGGGAGGAAAACAAGGTGGAGATGGAACAGCCTAAAGAAAAGAACTCTCATTCACCGAAGGTCCACCCGACTCGCCTGAATGTCGTCAATGCCGGTGGAGCCTCACAGTGAACCCAACTCCCTCTGGCAGCAGAAAAACCAGAGGTAATGCTGGGAAGCCTTCCAGAGAAACCCTAGAGGGACAGCCAGGGCCTGAGAGAAGAGAGGGGACCACCCTCTGTTGACACTGGCACACCAAAGAAGTGAAATGGAGAGACCACAGGAACCAAAGACTTACCACTCATGAATCTCCATTGAGGCCAGGAACAGGGAGGAAGGCCTCCACAGTGACCCTGGCATGACTTCCAAATATGGCGCCTTTGGGGGAGGCAAGTATTTTTCTTTTTGCCTGCGTTGGTTCCAGGTTCAATTGAGGAGCGAGTTGAAAATGCTACCATTTTACATTACCTCTAGCAACACAGGGCCAAAAAGGGGTAGTCGAGTGTGAAAAGAGTACAGGATTGTGGTTTGACATGTGCAGCACATGGCAGCATGATGACAGGCTGGCCTGGGATGCTGGGAAGATGTCATATGCATGAAGCAACTGACTAAGGAGGCGGTGCTAATATACTAAAGGTCCTTATTTAACAGTGAGTAAACCCTAGTGGTTGCAAGTAGAACTGAATTAATTGGTATGAAATAGTACCCTGCCCTGTAACTATCTATTGAATGAGCAATGTAAGAGTGAAATTGGATATTCGATTCGATTCGATATGCTTTATTCGATTTTTGTATAAAATCATGAAAGCGTACAGTTACAAAATACAATCATAGTTAAAAAATACATGCATGTGAAGCACAGATTATCTACAGGTTAAAAAACAAACATTTGCTCACCCTGTGAATGTAACTTTCCTGATAATAACATACTTTACAAGGTTCATGATGAGAGTTCTTCCGTTTCATCAAAAGGGAATATGCAAGGGGTTGCAGTGGTTAAAAAATGTTATACGGTATTTCAAGTCTATTTGGGGCGGGAATACTACAATAAGGAGATAATCAGACTCCTCTACCCAGCCTGGTACAATCCTTAGTCATAGGCCTGGAGGCAGGGATATATGATGTGCTTGGATAGAAGTCATGTAGATCCCAGATGGATATGGGGCCATCGCCTTCTTTAGGTTGCCAAGTTCGGAGGTATGGGACAATGTTTCTGCTCCTGAATCTTATCAGTATCAAGTCACCAATAATGTCTTTCGGAAGCGGGGTCCCAGCCAACCCACCCTCCTCACGCTCACAATCCCGCCGTCAAGATCATGGGGCAGGGGTCTATTTTTAGATAGCCAAAACTGGACCTTATTTAACAAGTCATGTTGTCTCTCTGGTTTTCCCTTTTTCAGTTGCGGGACTCCCAAGAGGATGCATACAAATGGGGCTGCCTCTGGAGGTAGATGCATTCTAGAAACCCTGTTGTGCTCTACTCTGGGGACAAAATATTTGGGTGTAGTGGGTTTAGGAGAGGCTTTAGAAATATTTGAGGGGAGAATGGTGGGAACTGGTGCTCGAGTTTGGGCAACTTTGTTTTGAATGGCAGGTTTAGGCTTATTTGGAGTAGCAATTAACAAGGGATAGGTAAGTATAGAAGCGTGGGCAGAGGTTAACAAATTAAAAGTGATTTTTTCCTCAATCCCTGTCAATCTATCCCCCAAGATGTTGATTTTGTCAATTAGGGGTTGTATAATGGATTTGATCAGTTGTTCGATCATTGACAATAGGGCCATCTGGGAAGAAGGAGCTAGGTCGTCTAATTTTTCAGCCACCTCTGCAGTTCGGGGAAAATTGGTAGGGGGTGGAGTTAAGATTGGGGATTCATTTTGTATTTTTTGTACTTTGGATTGGCTCTCATTATATTTATCCCCGTCATGCTTCCTTTTGTTAGGTGAGGATACTATACATTGTGTGTTTGTTTTTGTAAATATAGAAAAGGGTTCCAGCACTCTCTCATTTGTAGTTAACGAATTAATGTTATTTGGTGGGGATGGTGATCCTGCAGGGGCATAGCTAGTCTTACACAGACTGTTTAACTCTTCCAACAGTGAGAGTCTACAAACTGTATTGTTTATTTGAGGAGAGGAATGATTACAAGGTGGACTAACTACAGGCTGATGGCAAATAATTTTATCAGCGTCTGTACGCGAAGGTAACAGTGTGTTATTTACGTGCTTATTTTTGCATCCTCAGACAAGTATCCGACCGAAGCGCTAATTTTGTAACAACCCCTCTCTGGGTCATGATATGACTTGGATGTGAATGAACTGATAAAGCTTATTGGGCAAATACTACTGTCCAATACAGAATGTCAATTAGTGGCTTTACCTCCTCCCGGAAAACCAAGTGGTGGTGCCCGTCCCGTCCTCCTCAGGCCTCTGAGGGCCACAGAGGGCCCGCCCTTTGCCCGGGCTTAGCCCGGCATCACCCGTGCGCGTCCCACGACGCGGAAGGGGCTCTGTCTTTTTCTGCGCCTTCCGGGCATGTCAGTGGGCGGGAGGGGGCGGAGCAAAAGCAGCAAAGGTTTGTGGGGGTTGTAGTCCCCCCGCTCGGTGGCCGCGTGGAGTTCCGGTCGCGGCGGCGAGGGGGACCAGCTGCCAGCAAGGATGTCTGCGCTGACTGCGCCCTGCGCGATCAAATCCCCAGTTCCCCCGGTGAGTTCACTTTCAGACAATTGGATATTCAAATAAAGAAAAATTGTCAATATAGCCCCCGGCTACTTACGTTGTCCTTGATGTGCTGAGTGGACACGGAGAGACTGATCCTGCAGGGCTACTGAGGTATTTCTAAGGAGAGAACAAGAAAATACTGAAGATAACCATCCCTGTGAATGAAAAGGAGTGCATTTGTCTTCTCTATGGCACACACATAAAATTAATGCAAGAAATTAAGCTCATTAATCTGGACGTGTCTGGTAGGTGACAAACCTTTTTTTAGGTCTGGCGCTAACCAGCAGCTTTTGCCAACAATTATTGATAGGGACAGGGCTTTGGGCTATCCGCATTTGGCCACTGTCAGGGCACAAGTCTCTAAAAAAGAAGTGGTGGGACTAACCAAGTGAGGCAGTATGCCAGTGACATGCATGGCGCATGAAATCACAGCGCAACATCATGGCGCAGCTTCACAGGTAGTGACACCACAACCCATGATCTCACAGGAAGTTACATCAGATCTTAGCATCTTACACATATGTTTCGTAGGTCTATCATGAGTACATTTCAGCTCATGACAAGATTTAACAAGATTTTGCTTCAGGGTTTTGCCAAAAAAGTGATGCATCCCTGACGCAAATGTGAGCCTCAACTTATACGCTTATTATGTAAAAGCTCTTCCACAAAGAAATTGAAAACAAGGAGAAATGTGGCCGTAAAGCTGTTCTGCTTAATTGGTTGCAAAGTTCACGTTTTTTCAATATCTTAAGGGTGTAAAAAAAAAGAAATGGTATTTAAAATGTTATTTGTGTAGATTCTAGGACAGACTAACACATCTGACAATCTTACAGCGCAGGCAGATCCCTTATATGCAGGGATTAAAGAAGGTAAAAAGCACTCCTTTCTTAAGTATTTGTGAAGAGACAACAAGCTGTGAGCCTTTGTTTCCCCTTCCTTGCATCTCGGTGTGGCCGCTGCTCAGATAGCTTCCAGCCAGGATAGTGGAACAAAAGGAGGCCTCCTGGCCCCTTAAAGTCAGCTTTCGTTTTGAGCCTAGCTGGAGTCTGAAATTCAAAAGAACCATCACTGCCTGCATCTTGCTGCTCTGAAAGAAAGTAGACAATGTGCAGGCGCTGCTGAGTGCGTAGAAATTACACCGGGACAAGATTGTCATATTTCAATGGGTCGCAGCTACTTGCAGGGTGGATGGCGTCCACCCCGTGTAAAATGTAAATGTAATGTAAATGTGTGTGTCTTGTAAAGCGCACTGCTACCCGGAGGCGTCCTGGCGCTATAGACAGCTGGGGAACCCGTCCTGGCTATCCCTGTGAGATAGTCCCTTCTGGGTATCTCCAAGGTGAAACCAGGCATCCCTGGCGTCTGTGGGGGGCCGTTGTAGAGATGAGGCAAGCTTAATGCCCAGAGTTGCAGAGTGTTATCCCTGGTTAGAGTAGGCACCGAGGCGAGAATTATCGAGTCCGCTGACCCTGGTCCACGACCCTGCCGTGTCGGGAATTGAACCCTGGTCCCGGGCCGTCCTCTGCTCCCGGGTCTGCCGCCTCTGGATGTCATGGACCCGCATGTACCCCCGACTTGTGCCCTGGCCACGGGCCTATTTGGGGAGAAAATTGAAAAAAACACAGTTGATCGACAGAATGTAGATCAATGTCATACATTCACCCCAGTACAAGGATCTGGGCCTAAATCCATCGTTTTTTGCACTCCACACCACCCTGGGTCAGATAATGGCTTTATGCAAATCAGCCTTGACCCTGTGCCAGATTCCTTCGATCATAGCTTCTTTGAAAAATCATTCACATTTTTTTATCAGCTTATCGGAGGAGAAAATGCGCTTCTAGGCGGTGTACTTGTGACCTGCCATGCAGATAGAGGCAATGACTTCACCACACCAGTGCACCGTTCCTGGTAGATGCATGAACCCTTGACGCAGCGTTCGAGTACTCACAAATGCCTGGGTGCCAGGTACCCAGCGGCAGGGGTATGACCAAAGTTAGTCAGCATTGTGCGGCTTCTTACCTGCTCTTTCCCGGCAGCATCTTTGTTTGCACAATATGCACAGCTGTCCTGGGGAGAATTGTCATGGAGTGGCAGGATTATTACTGCATGGTTTATTGGACCTGCAGGGGGTCCCTCACTGCCTTTCTTCATGTGGTTGGGTGGAGGTAATGTTGTAGGTGCTTGGATGCCCAGATGCAACCATTTGGAGCCCCCCCCCCACAACGCGGGGGCTGCGAGGCCTGTGTTACGCCCCTGGTAGCGGCTTTTTATTTGGCCTATGGGTACATAGTACATTTTCGCTGCAATTTACTTGCCCGCGGGCTAACTAGCAGATATTCTGCACTGATCGGCCGGCGACCGTGCAGCTAGCAGAAAAATGTCACTGTTGCCCGGCCTCTGGATCAATAGTAGAGATTCTGCACTGTTTGACCGGCAGCCATGAAAATAACAAGGAAACAAAACCTCACTATTTACCTGGCCACTGGTTAAATAGAAGAGTTTTTTTTACAATTCGGCCATCAATGAAGCAAACAAAAAAACTTTACTCATTACCAATCTGCTGGCAAAACAGAAGATGTACAATTCGGCCAGCAGCCATGGAAATAGCAAATAAACTCAATTATTTCTGTGGGTGATTGTTAAGTAGAATAAATTGTTTATTATTTGCCCAGTAGCCTGGCAAGTAACAGAAATATTTCAATATTTACCCGGCAGCTGTCTAAATAGCAGAAATAATGTACTGTACTGCCCGTGGTCTTGTAAATAACTCAAAGAGATACTTCCTTATTTACCTGGTGACTAGCTAAATACTAGACAGAGTGCACAACCAGGCCAACAGCCATGCAAATAGCAGAGAAACTGCACTATTTACCCAGCTGCTGTCTAAACCGCTTAAATTGTGCGTTATTATACCGTATGCAGATTTCAATAGGTTCTTACACCAGGTAGAACTGCACTCAAGGAGTGAACACAATTGGCATCTGCCTCTTTATAAATATTCAGAGCTGATGTATTATTATTTAATTAGCAGAAAAAGGTCACAATTTCTGCACATACTTTTTTTACCAATGGAATAGTATTTAGTAAACATACATTTGTCATGTTTGGTCGATTCATAATATACTGAATTGCAGTAAGTTGCAGAACTGACCAGCGTAATTCATATTTTTTAGACTGGTGCCGATTTGTGACCTTTTGCGATCACTGTAGTCGCAGAGATGGTGCAAGGGATAGAACGCCATCATCACTATTACTGCATTCAAAAATGAATTTCCAAAGTAGCCGGTGTCCTCTTTTTGTGGATGTTGCTCATCAGTTCAGTTGACACACATGTTACTCATTACTTACAAATGTTTGGGGACCCCAGCTGACCAGCATGGCGATACCTCTTGGCTTTGCCACAGCTGGTTATTTGATTACTATTCGGCCTGCGTGTGCTCAGTAGTGTTTGACATACCTCCTGAGGCACAGCCGGGAGCAGTCCGTTTATTGCTATTTACCTGTTTTTAAAAACCTTTATGTGTGATAACTTGTTTACTTGATCTCGCTCTCTGCCCACTTTGCTCGAAGCTCAGGACTTCCCCGCGCAGCTGATTGAGCGCTGCAGCGGGTCCTAATCTGCCGCCATTTCGCCAGCCAGGCGACGCCCACCGCTGTAGACACGCCCCTTCGCCTCCCCCATATACTATGTGCAACCCCCGGCCGCACAGCGGACAAGCGCAGCGGGCGCGCCGTCAGCGCGCCGAAGGCGCGCCTAAGGCAAGCCCGTCTGCGCCCGTCCGCGCCTGGACCGAGCCCAGGGCCACCCCCCCTGCCCGTCATCCTACTACCTGCCCAGAAACCACCATTAAGTACAACTCTGACTATCTACATTCGCTAAACACCACTTCCACATGCCAGCGTCTCAATCTGGCTAAACAGCCACTCCACCTTCCTTACACCTGCCCTAAATGCTCTTTCATCACTAATAATTACCGACTCTTACCGACTACGATCACAAACAAAAAGGCACTACCTAAACCTTGTATAGCTTCACTTATTAATGTACGCTCCCTCCCTAAGCACAAATATGAGATCTCCAATTTCATTGAGACCCACAATATTGACCTCCTCTTCATTACCGAAACGTGGGGCGATCTCTCCTGCTGACCAGATTTCGCTACAGCTACCCCTGAAGGATACTCAAATGTCATATTGGACAGAGCTCCTCCAAAAAAAGGAGGCGGACTAGCCATCATATACCGTGGAAACCTAACAGTACGAACAGAAATTATTCCCTCTCCTTGCTGCGAAGCATTGTCTTTTACTATCTCTGTCCCAAATGCGCCCCCTTTCAAAGGTATACTCATCTACCGCCCCCCTGGACCTCGCAGTCCTTTCCTCGCCAGTTTACCCATGCTCTTGGAACCATTGGTAGGTGAAAGCCAGTACACCATTCTGGGTGATTTTAACTTCCATCTTGAGCTGCTGGATAATCCCGACACCACAGCTCTGCTATCTGAATTAGATGCTATAGAACTCCCACAACTGGTCACCGGATCCTCTCATAAGGCGGGCCATCTTTTGGACGGTCTTTTTTCTAGTGAGAAATCCCTAGTGATAAAGGATCTCCTTCCCTTCACCTGGACGGACCATTCTGCTATCCTTTTTGAATTTTCACTACAACCTACTCCCCCCCGGGTTAACACGTCCGCACCCTTGAATCAATTTAGAGCCTGGAAAAGTATCGACATCCCTGCTTCTCAGTCCTCACTCTTGACCTCCCTGCCACCCACTGCGGCTGACCCTGAACTAGCTGCCAATAACTACACCAATTGGATACGAAACACTGTCAATCTGACAGTCCCACTCAAGACACAATCCTCCAATAGAACCATTAAGGCCTCACCCTGGTTCAATGACACTCTTAGACAGGAAAGACAACAATGTAGACGCCAAGAACGCAAATGGAGACGTGACTACGACCCAGAGCAAAAAGCCCTCTATAAAATCATGTTGCTTAATTACAAGCAATTAATCATCAAGGAGAAAAGTAACTTCTACAGCAATCAAATCAATCTTGCCCAAGACTCGACCAAACAACTTTTCCAAGTAGTGACGCGTCTCTCTGGACAAACAGCAACTACCCCTATCACATACACCCAAGAATTATGTAACTCCTTGGCAAATCATTTTCAAAAAAAAGTCACTGACATTTTTTCCCAATTTAAAGCCCACGCTAGTGGCACTGGACATTCTCACTCCGTTTCTAATGCCCAGACTCCATCGGCCTGGAACTGTACTGACCCCCCTCGAACAAGCCCTTCTGGTTCCTTCCAGGAATTTACTCAGATCACCTCAGAGCAAGTGTCACATCTCCTGTGCACCACGAACTCCGGATCTCCGGAAGACCCATGCCCCCCCACCATTCTCAAAAACTTTCCTGAAATCATAGGCCCTAAACTTACTGATATCTTCAATGCCATGTTCTTGTCCACTACTTTTCCCTCCATCTGGAAAAAAGCCATTGTTAAACCTCTTATCAAAAAAAGCTCACTTGATCCGACGATGGTTGCTAACTATCGTCCAATTGCTTGCCTCCCGCTCCCCGCCAAAATTGTGGAAAAAATAATGAACACGCAAATCTCAGACTTCATAGATCAAAACAACTGTCTGGATGAAACACACTTTGGCTTTCGAAGGGGACACGGGACGGAAACTGCGCTCATTAAAGCCACAGAGGAAATTAGGAAGTCTCTCGATAATGGAGGATCAGCAGTCCTCATCTTACTGGACCTGTCTGCAGCCTTTGACACGGTCGATCACTCCATATTGATCGACCGTGTCGAAGAGGCAGGCATCACAGGTGCAGCGGAAGATCTTATTGCCTCATTCCTTACCAACCGAGTTCAATCCGTTGCCTTCGGCAATTTCAACTCACCTCCTTTCACTCTTCCTTGTGGTGTTCCCCAGGGATCCTCGCTAAGTCCCACATTATTTAACATTTATGTTTCAGACTTAGCGAGGATCATAAAAATCCATCACCTGGCGGTTACATCATACGCCGACGACACCCAGATTGTCCTAGCCATAAACAAAAATGGAGATGAAGTAGCCTCCAACTTTAATCTGGGAATGTTGGCAATAAGTAATTGGATGGCCAGAAATTGCCTGAAACTGAACTCCGATAAAACGGAGGTGATGTTGTTTGGTAACCTCTCCCCTGCCTGGTCCCCCACATGGTGGCCTGATGCCCTTGGACCACCCCCTCCCCCTGTGACCAAGGCAAGAAACCTCGGAGTTATACTGGACACCAAACTCACCTTCATGCACCACGTCAACGCGGTAGTATCCTCCTCATTCTATACCTTGAGAATGATAAAAAAACTTCTACCCTATCTTCCCATGAATATGGCAAAAACTCTTATCAGCGCACTTGTCATGGCCCGCATCGACTACTGCAATGGTCTGCTAGTCAATGCTCAAGAAGGTGTTCTAAAGAAATTACAACTGGTGCAAAATGCTGCGGCCAGATTGATTACCGGATGCCCCAGGTATGCCTCCATTTCCGGCACACTCCGAGAGCTCCATTGGCTGCCGGTAAAGAAGAGAACTAAGTTTAAGGCTCTCTGCATTGCCTACAAAGCAACTCACAATCAAGGTCCAGCGTTTCTAAAAGAATCTTTCTGCCCTTACAAACCTGCTAGATCACTCAGATCCTCAACCGCCGGACTCATGCAGGTTCCCAGGACTAAGAAAGTCTCCTGGGGAGACAGATCCTTCATAGTTACCACAACTAAACTATGGAACAGTCTTCCACCTCACATCAAAGCCTCTACATCGCTTCTTTCTTTCCGCAGACAGATAAAATCCTGGCTGTTCACGCAATAACTCCTCATGGACTAGTTCACTCATTCAGCGCCGAGACACCCACGGGTAGTTGAGCGCTTAACAAATTGCCTAAAAATAAATAAAAATAAATAGGTGAGACCCTCACGGGTGAGTAGTCGCGCTTAACAAACGCCTGACAGAGGCGTGGGCTGCTGCACACTCCCAGATCAATATTTGGATAAATACTTTTACAATTTCACATTTGACCTTCTTCTTCACCCCCCTTGTGACAAGCACTTTATTACAACTGATTTCTTCCACGTGTTACATATTTCAAGATAAACATTGGTTGCTGAGAAAGGCATACGAGCTATCTAATCCTAAGGAGGGCTGATGCGGGGGAGTGTTGTATACACTGCTCTCTGTGACAGGGACGCTGCACACAGAATGCCACAGGTGAACACATCTGCAATTCTCTTTCAGTTTAGGTTGTGATAATTTGAATCCTTTAGCTGCTGAACTATTTCCTCCTTCCCAGAGCTGATTTTTTTTTGTTGATGATTGGGGCACTTTGCACTTCAGCAACGGAACTGGAGGAAAATTGAGACCTCCCCCTTCTCTGCTGGCCCACATGTGAAAAACATGTCCCAAAACAACCGAATGTCCCTGTGCTTGCCATGGGGAAACTCTAGCCCCATGAGGCAGTAAGACTGTCAGGGTAATGCTCACCCCTGTCATCCAGTGAGCGTTTGGGGCTTTGATTGTGGCCTAATTTTTTTATTTTTTTTACTAATACATGTCTGGGTGTACTATGCATTCTACTGGGGGTGCACCCAACACGCTGCCTCCCAGGTGCATTCCCGAAGCAGGGTTCCACTTCACTGGACACCAGGGATACCCTTTTAGGGTGTGGGTGAGCGGCCCCCTGGCACAACAATCTTTCTACCCCATGTGGGGGCAGAAAGAGGGTGTATACCTGCTCTAGCCTCTAGCTGAGGGCAGAACCCGACTAGCCCACCAGTAAATTAATTTATTGATTAGCTATTTGGGAGTGCATAGGCCTGACTCTGCCCCACCACAGAAGTAAACAAAAAAGTGATGAATGGAATATTTGAAGCAATCGCAACGACTGGTCCCAATCCATCGTAAATTTGCACACAGGGCTACCTCAGCTTTGATCCAGACAAATGGATGTCAGTCTTGACGCTGCTACAATAGGAATAGTCCAGCCCGAACCACTTGGCGTAGCTAGGGGGGGCGTGGGGGTGGTCCGCCCCAGGCGGCACTGGTGCATTCCTACCAAGTATCGCGCAATAGGTGCGGCGCCTGTGCGCCGGCTCTGCTGCTCGGAGGACGTGCTGCAGCAGCTGCTTGCCAGGTGAGTTCCTAAGTAGTTAAAAGAGCCATGATCTGCGCTCAGCTCTGAGGCGGCTGTGAGCGCTATAGTGTAACAATTCTGCCCGGCTGTAATGTTTCGTGCCTGGCTCCAGGCTGCTATTGCAGCGTGCTGCGTGGTTTGCACACACTAACTGTTGGCAATTACCCGGGGGAGGGGGGAGCGGAGCCTGCCCTCTCTGCAGTGGATGCTGTCAATCACTGTGGCGCACGGATTATAATCCGGATGTGACCGCCCGTCCCGTCCGGAGGAAGAGGAAGTGAGGCAGACCGGCGGGGGACTCAATCTGAGTCAGTCCTCGCCAGGTGCACAGTGCTGACTGCCTTGGTTCTGCGGTGCCGCAGCGCCGCAATAACCCCGCTGCCGCCTTCACAATTCATAACTACTTGTCAGACAGTTGTCAATGTCAGCCCAGACCGGCAGGGAGCCGAGAGTGACCCAGTGAATTAATTTCACAAAACCGGTGATGACACAGGACACTCACTGAGCGACTCGTGCTTTATTTGGTAATCTTAATGTGTTTAAAGTACACTCTGCTTGTAGGCCATTATAATCAGGGCCGCCGCTGCATCCCTTCAATAGTCAATGTCCGAGCCGGCAGAGGGAATAAGTGCAGTGGGCGGCAGGTTAATGAAGAGCCATGACTGACCGGCGTCACTGAGGATTTACAGCGCCGGCCGGACTGCCAGGAGGACAGCAGCAGCCTGGACCGAAGTCTAAGGCAGATTGCCGTAGGGGTAATTCACTCGTGGCGTCATGAGCACCCTGCAGCCCCCTTGCAGTGCGAGTCATCGACGTGCCAATTGCGATTCTGGCTGCAAACCATCACTGTAAGTAGACAGTTGTTTCAGCCACTTGCCACCCTGTTTGTCAGTGTTAACCACCAGTGTCGCACACTTCGCAGATTGGCCCCAGATGGACAGAATGACGCAAGCGGCATCTTTGTTTTTTTAGGTCTCGTGACCTACAATGCGCGCAAGCGCATTGAGGGAACGAGAATTCAAGTGGCGAAAATCATCGTCAAACCAAGGGCTTTCAGCCCCGCGGTTTTCATGCAGTTCACGTGAATCACGTGATTAAACATGCACGCGCATCGGCAGCATTTCTCCTGCAGGCTCGCAAAAGGCTCTCCTCCCTCCCCACATCAAAGTCATCAATCACCCTCCCACAGGCTTCCCCAGCGCTGCCCCGCCCCCTGCTTCATGGCCAGGCCATCTGTTCCCTGCCAGACCTCTCACACCTCCGTCACAGCATGCCTGTGTACTTCAAAGGCTTTCAGTTTCGTCTCCTTTTAAAACTTGTTTAACTTGTTCCCTGCTTGCCTCTCCCCCACCCCCCCCCTCCCCCACCACAGCAATGCCGAGGGCTGGTTTCACTTTCAGCACGTCTCACGGAAGACTTGCCTGCTTTGCCAACGCTTGTTTTTATTTATTTTTATTCAATGCTTGGAATTCAAAACTGAAGGCTTTGTCTATCCATTAAATGTATGCGCGCGCACTAAAGCCAGACAGAGGTTTGCGCCTTTTTAAAGGTGCTTGACGACCCTTTTCTGGTAGGTTGCACTGGTCAGCTGTAATTCGTGTGTTCATAAATGCCTTCTTGGTGCTTTGCTTAGAGGGAATTGGGCCGAGAGTGTAAAAGAGGCAGGTTTGGCTAGCCACTACATAAACTGTAGTAATGAAGTGAGTTTGTTTACAATAAATCGGGTAATAGCAGAGTCGCCAAGTGCCCCAGGGAGGGGGTGCAGGGCGTGCGGTAGTTAGCTTGCTGACCCGTAACGCATGTATTTCGAGTTACCATGACATCACAGGAAGGGGCATCATAGGAAGTGACTTCATTGGAAGGGTCACCGTTGTGGCGCTCAGGAAGCAGCTTGAAAGATAGAAAAGGAGTAGTTAAAGCTTTGGCCCACATTGGAATAGTTGTCACAACTGTCAGACTCTGCTAGTAGCCCACGTCTAAAATACGCATCAGTGCAAGCAGCGAGTGCAATGTAAGACTATGACATAAATAACGCAAGATCCAGACAAAGATACTGAGCATGGTGTACACTG
>NW_028241468.1:0-82926 GCF_964263255.1 Lissotriton vulgaris | reverse complement strand
CCTAATGCATGTATATATATATATATATATATATATATATATATATATATATATATTACCTACTGGCGGTCGCCAGTAGGTAGTTATAGTTAGCACCTAGTTTCCATAGGAAATCCTCAACATTCTATTTGGAATAACTTTGGCCCTGGTGGATGAGTCTTTGCGAATTTCTCAAAGAAGATGGCTAGGTCCGCTGCGCTCCTTCCCTGAAAGTTTGGGGGGGATTGGTCAAGTGGGGGCTGAGATATAAGGGGGGTCCCAAAACGTGTTTTCTCCATGTTATTTTCCATAGGACCTTTAGACTCGGCTACAGGTCGAACGGCTGAATGGATTTATAAGAAATTTGCCAAAACTGTAGAGTCTTGTTCGCAGATTACGCTTTTTTTGGAATGGTGTAAATCCGTTCAGTAGTTGTTGAGAAAATTAAAGTTAAAGTCAATTATATATCTATAGGCGCGCACACCTGCGCGCACCCAAGCGGCTGCGCGTGAGCGGAATTTATTTTGGCTGCGTGACGTCTGTTAACGTTCGATTCGAAGGAATTCAGGAAGTTTTGTCCGCCATTTTGTCACTGCGAGTAAATATATTGAAAGCGTTGAAACATGGAAAGGGGAGAAGTTAGAGATTGTTTTGCTGCGTAGCTTTTCTCGGGGTGTGCAGTAATGCCCTTAAACGCCAAAAGATATAATTTTTTCCCGAAAAAAAAATACGGGGTGCGCGCACCCGGTCACGCACACCTATTTACAAGAGTGTGAAAATGGAGATAAATCAGAAGTTTGAGTGCTTAGATATAAGGTGGCTCTGAAAAGAGCCCTTGTGTTAATTGAGTGTTTTCTGCATTTATAAGTAAGTACCGATGCAGAGCCTGATGTTGCAGAGGAAGATTCTGTTTCCCTCATTCGTGAAATGAACACCGTCTCTCCTATAGACGTCTTGCATGTGGTATCGCAAGTTGTTGTGGTAAATAGAACCCATGCTATAATCTCTGAGGAACGCAGAAACAGATTTATTTACATGTCTCCTTGCTTTCTCAAATTGTGCACAATGTTGATTGGACCAATTCCATTTCTGTCTTTGGCATATATTGGAATATACCAAGGCAGATCGAGGAAAAAGTGTCATCAATTGTCGAAAGGTGTCTTTTAGAAGCATTTCCAGACCTACCCCAGTGATTGTGCCTAGATCGTTCCCACCACAGTGCACAATTATAAGGTCTGGTTCTGGGAGATGCATAAAAGTTTTCACCAGTGGAATCAATTGGTGACATTTCAATCCTCTTTTGGAAATCCATGTTATGTGTACATTTGGTAAGCTGAGGTTGCAAATTCGTCTGCTTACTGCATATTTTTCACTCCAGTGAATATAACTGTGTCCTATTAGCCAGACCTTCATTTTCAAGGGATTTGTAGTCGTCCTCTGATCGGTTCTGGAAGTGGAATGGTAGTTAGAAGTTGAAATTCTAAATAAAGAAAAAGGAAGAGGCTGGGTGTGGTTTAAAAAATAAAAATGATTGGTTGATTGTAACAAGTGGAGATTGAACAGGTTAATGTTTATGTTAAACGAAAAGTACTATTGGGTGTGAAAAAACAAGATATGTAACAGAGCTGTGTATAGGCAGGTGTTTCTGGAGGGAAAATAGTGTTCTTAGTTTGTTGTAGAACGTTAAGACATGAACTTTTGACCTGTGCGTTCAGCAAGGTGCAGAATGAGGTGTAACCATGGAAACAGCCGGAGATGGCAGTTGGTGATGGGTTCACTCTTTGGTGCCTCTGCATCTGAGTCTGTTCTCTGGTGGCAGGCGGACAACTGTTTGTTATTGTGGAGATGAAAGGGTGATAAGGAGAGAAATACGACATAGTGTCTGGCCTGTAGAAGCGTGGGAGCAGTGATTAACTCTGAGTGAAGCGGAACTGTGTCGGTGCTTAGTAACAGTAAAAAAAAAAGGTTAACAGTGGTATAACTGTCTTTACGGTGCGCGACCTACTAAGAAAGAGTTCACGGGCCGTAATTGGCTTGCAGGTTCTAGTATCAGTAAGTGAGGTCGAGAAAAGAAAACATTCAGGACTTTATTTATGAAGGCCTTGCGCCACCGGTGCGTTACTTTTTCCCATTTTAAAAAATGAGGCACTGGCGGCGGAAGGTCTTCATAAATAAGGTGCTCAGTGACTACAGTTAAGGTTATGTGGAACCCATGAATAGTTTTTCAATATGAAATCATTTCAGTTGAGATTATGGATTAAAAGAGAAACCGTGAATATTTGAAATGTTTATTTAGAAATGTACTGTTTTAAAGGCAAATCATTATGTAATATGAGTACAGAAATTGCAAAAAACACAGTAATTGGTATTGTCAGTAGTACATGGAATACAAACGCTATAGTTGAAGAAAAATGAATATAGTTGGAAAAAAACATTGTACAGTCTTATAAGGAAGTATATTATATTTTAATAAATGGAAGAAGGTCTCTGGCCTTTCAGTTTAGGAACGATATATGAAAATGCAAGTGGTTATACATCATTACTTTATGAATCAGCTGTCAAACAACACGAAATCATAATGTCCACTGTTAGTAAAGCAAATAGGTCTGTTCTTCAAAAGAAAATATGGAAAAGAACGTGAAGAATATAGAAAACCAAAAGGAAATGAGGACGTCAATGGCTTGTTTGAGAGTTATTGAAGCATTGTTTAGGCAAAATAGGTAGCTTCTGCTTGTAACAGGAAATCAGTTTTATCATTTGAAAGTATGTCAGCTATCCAATGGAAAAGAGTAAAGCAGTACTCATGATCTGGTAAAATCGGAGCCTCTTTTATTATCAGAGGGAAGCTCGGTGGGTTTTCGATGTAGCTCGCAGTTAGGAAAGAGTTAACCGTCCATTGTGTAGGCAAAGTATGCAGCAAGTGCCTCTAACATGAAATCATTGTTATCATCTGAAAACATGTCAGCCATCCAATTGAGAAGATGAAAGGAGCATTCATGATCTGTCATTATTGGGGCGTCTTTTACCATCATAGGGCAGCTCGGTGGGTTTTCGATGTAGCTCTCTGTTAGGAAATCTTGCGCCGCTGCGAATATATTCCAATGACCCAGAACTCCTTGTATCGCTGCAAAGGCCATAAACCCTCCGTTGTAACAAAGCTGTTCATGATCAAGTAACGGATTCATGAGGTGATTGTAATTCGGTTCAGGAGGTACCAAATTGCAGAGACATAAATCCAGGGCCCACGTGAAATCACAGCTCAGGCAATGAAATACAGGCTGCACACAGGTGAAATACGAATATCGAAATGATAATCGATATGAAGTATTCAAAGTTGAGAGTGGTAAGGTGCCGTAGTACAGAAGCATTCTCTGTCGAAATAGTTCTAAGTGGTCCGGCTCGTTTGCGAAGGCAGGAGGGACATCCATTTTGAATTTCCCAAGATGGTACAGGAAACGGCGCAGCACTGCCGGTTGTATAGCAACTCCACAGAATTAGGTCGCCGGCTATGCAGTGGAGAGGAGCAGAATGACTTGATACATTTTCTAGGAGTCTAGTCACTTATATATTGCTTAGTGGTTATCAAAAAAGTAGCTTTTTTTGAAGTGGAGGATGCGTTAAAAAATAAGGGAGTGATTTGAGCGAGTTGTAAAGCAAGGTCAATTTTTTTTTACATCAATGCTGTTTTCTGTGAATGTTAGCTTAGTGAAAGATATGTGTGTGAGCAGATGCAACGTTCAGTTTTAAATGTGACAATGGCGGTCTTGTTCATGTCTTCCGATTCAAGGTCGGTATTCGCTGACAAATACAAAGATTAAGAAACGCATGCGTGGGGTACATAGTGTGCATTCTTAAAGGAAAGCAAATGAAGGGTTATTTTTACCGCCTTAGCATTGTCGTATAAAAAGTTATAGTGATTTCTATTATATGTGAAGAAAGTGTCACTGATGAAGACTGAAAATAAATCCTTATAAATGATAGGGACTGGTGTATTTTAGAAAAGGTGTGTAACATTACATGAATTGTGGAAAAAAAAATAATGTAATTGAAAGTGTATGGTTTGAAAATGAAAAGTAGAGGTTTATAGTTCATGTTTTGAAAGCAGTTCTAGAGGGTCAGATGAAAGTGTATGGTTTGAAAATGAAAAGTAGAGGTTTATAGTTTACGTTTTGAAAGCAGTTCTAGAGGGTCAGATGCATGATAGATTTATAAAAAATAGAACATGTTTTTAAATAGTATTTTGGAAAAAATATGTGCCTTTATGTACTATTTACATTATCTGCCTGTTGCGTATTCTTTGAGTTTTAGTAATCCTGTGTCTTATAAGTTTTCTAGGGGCGGTTTGAGGTTCATGGTGGGTTTGGGCAGGGAGGGTAGGTTGGGGGTTTGTAATAGGGGGTTCGGGTGGGGTGGAGTGCGGAGTTTAGTGAAAAGTGAGGGGGGCGGGGAGTTACGGTGTTTGGTAATGGAGCAGAGTCAGAGGACACCACATTTCTGTTATGGGGTGCCACGGAAATATGTATTTATTCTCAGAGGTTTATTATATTAAGGATATATATCAACATGGTGGCTCTTGTCGTTTTGTGGTTCTGTGTATGTTTATAATGCTGGCCCTGTAGTTTTTGTTTATGGACCTTATTACGACACACAGGGGACACAGTTGGAGATCAGAGACTTAGGAAATAAAACTTTATAATTGTAAGGGCTCTAAGCGATAGAAATCGCCCGTTCTTGGTGTAAAAAATATCACCGCTATTGGTGGTATTTTCTACGGTGTTAGTACTCGAAGGAGAATAGTAACATATATGTGAAATAAAATTATGTAATAGGCTCAGCATTTCACATTATCGCGTGAAAACAAAAGTTGCTTTTACATAGCAATAAGTCTCTTATAATTAAGGGACGGAGTGTATATAGTGCTATTTAGTACTCTATGTGATTGATGTCGAATATTTCATAAGAGGAGGCTTTAAAAGATTTTCGATAAACTGGTTTTCTAGGGAAGTGGGTGGAGTGTTCCGTGTAAATTGCAGAATAGAAACTAGTAAGAACCAATTGGAAGTGTTGTTTTAAAATCACATGACTGCACATGCGTGTCTCGAAGCCTGTACGCGATTGGTGGGTGCGCGCACCCAGTCGCGCACTATAAGAAAGCGGCGAAAAAACATCTCATAATATGTTCTTGGAGCACGTTTTGGTAGAAAGAGTTAGTTCTGAAAAGAATTTTTTTTTTTTTTTTTTTTTTTGGAAACAAGTGTTATGATGCTTTTGATTTCTTAAAGTTGCTACGACATTTTTCAGTATGTTATACTATCCAAATAAAGTGAAGAAATTTAACTTTTCTTGGAGCATTTATGACTCTCAATTTTGTGTTTATTTAGAGTAAAGCTTTGCTCTCCGTATACAAGAAGTTCTCCACAGTTGTTACATTTTATGTGCACGTTCGCCAGACATGGTTTCAAGTCCATTTCAGCACTCGATGGAGATACAGGTCGTCCACCGGAAGATGTGTTGATTACTTCTGATGGTAATAGCGTAGCCTCCGTTTTTCTTGTGAAAGGTGGTCGCTCATCTCCTTCAGATTCGGAAGATGAATGAGGAACGGTAGCCATTGCAGGGAAGTCTTCGGGAAGATGTTCGACGTTGTTTTCTCTTGAGAGTAGAAAAGAAAGTGATGGAAGTGGGTGGAGTGCTGCGTGTAAATTCCAGAATAGAAACTACCAAGAACCAATTAGAAGTGTTGTTTTGAAGTCACATGACTTCACATGCAAGTGTCAGGTCCTGTACGCGATAGGAGGGTGCGCGCACCCGGTCGCGCACTACAATGAAGCGGCGAAAAAACATGTCATAAGATGCTCTTGGAGCATGTTTTGGTAGAAATAGTTAGTTTTTTTTTTTTTGGAAACAAGTGTTATGATGCTTTCGATTTCTTAAAGTTTGTACTACATTTTTCAGTATGTAATACTATGAAAATGAAGTGAAGAAATTTATTTTTTCTTGGGGCATTTATGACTTTCAATTTTGAGTTTAATAAGAACAAGGCTCTGCTCTCCATACAAAAGAATTTCTGCACACTGGTTGCATTTCATGTGTACCTTCGCAAGATATGGTCTCAAGTCCATCTCAGCACTCGATGGAGATACAGGTCCTCCACCAGAAGATGTGCTGGCCACCTCTGATGGTAATAGCGTGGCCAGGGCTCTTGTCGATGCTTTTGCATAATGCTCAGGGTGCCTTTGTTTAACATGCCGCTGCATGGTATGTATAGAAAAGGAATATTTTTTATTTGGATTTCCCCTTGAGAGCTCCGAATTGCATATCGTGCAGGTTACTTTTGGCGCATTCACTTTCTTTTGATCTTCAGGATAAGTAAAAAATTGCCAAATGAAAGATTCCTTTTTTCTTCTTAACGGTGGTCGCTCATTTCCTTCTGATTCGGAAGATGAATGCAGAACGGCAGCCATTTCAGCAAACTTTTCCGGAAGATGCTCGACGTTGTTGTCTCTTGAGAGTAGAAAAGATTGTGAGGAAAGTGGGTGGAGTGCTTCGTGTAAATTTCAGAACAGAAACTACTAAGAACCAATTGGAAGTCTTGTTTCCAAGTCACATGACTTTACTTGCGCTTCTCAGGACGTGTAGGCGGTGACACTATCTAGTTACGAACGTGATTACATACTTAGGAACTAGCATTCAAAAAAACTATGAAATTCACTGAAAAAACCATAGGTTTTACACACGTTATAGTTAGGAAGTAGCATTTGAAAAACCTATGAAATTCACTGAAAAAACCATAGGTTTGACACCAGTTATAGTTAGCTGGAAATTTTACTGACATAAAACCAATGAAATTCCACGTTATAGTTAGTTGGACTCACTATAACTTGCACGTGTAATGCACTGCTGATGACATCACATATTACATTACTTATGACATGGTCAGTGACGTCACTAATGAGATCACTGATGATACCATCCTTGTGACAGAGAGACTAACCTACTTGCACTCTAAAGTAACCCTTAAAACACATTTTGAAAAAAAAAACTAACATATAAAAAAAAGTGGACATACCTATACCAGTTACAACAACCAATTCAGTAATTCCAACATTTATATACACATCCAATAATTCAATAACAGTTCTATATAGTCACTCGTATATATACTCACTGATTATATATAGTGATACAGCTATACATCCTGTTATATACCGACAGACATCCAAAAGTAAATCACACATATTCACACTTGCAAATAAAGTAATAAACATCCATTTATTTACATAGACAGATATACACACAGTAGCATCTTACTTCTAAGTAAAGTTACACTTACTTACTCTTTTAAACAATCACTTATAGAAACACATACTTATTTAAAGAGGAACTCTTTCAATCTCTCACTGTCACATATACTCACTTATATATATCAATACTTACATAAACTAGATTAACACATATATCGTTACTGATAAACACACTAGTGAGGCAGGCATTCACTCACTAACACACACATATACACACTCAGCCATCCATATAGTCCTCCACATCCATTAAGACACTTATTTAAACATTTATTTTTACATCGACCTCTACATATACATATATAAAACATATTTATTTTTTTAAAAGACAGACATTCACTAGATGGTGTTATCAGTGATCTCATGAGTGATGTAATATGTGATGTCATCAGCAGTGCATTACACGCGCAAGTTATAGTGAGTCCAACTAACTATAACGTGGAATTTCATTGGTTTTATGTCAGTAAAATTTCCAGCTAACTATAACTGGTGTCAAACCTATGGTTTTTTCATTGAATTTCATAGGTTTTTCAAATGCTACTTCCTAACTATAACGTGTGTAAAACCTATGGTTTTTTCAGTGAATATATATATATATATATATATATATATATATATATATATATATATATATTACCTACTGGCGGTCGCCAGTAGGTAGTTATAGTTCGGATTTTTTTCAATGTTAATTCTCAAAATTCTATTTGGAATAACTTTGGCTTCCGTTGATGAATCTGCCTCAAAATTTCCTGAAAATGGCCTCGCGGCGCCCCGGTCTTTCCCTGAAAGTTTGGGGGGGATTCGTCAAGCAGGGGCCGAGATAAAAGGGGGGTCCCAAAATGCGTTTTCCCCATGTTAATTTCCATAGGGCGGTCAATTTCACTTTTAGCTCGAACGGCTGAATGGATTTACACCAAACTTGGCAAAATTGTAGGGACTGGTAGCCCGATGTGCCTTTGCTATGTCTCAAGATATGTGCTCCAGTGGAGTTTGAGTAATTTAGGTTCAAAAAAATATATATACCTATAGGCGCTCTCCGGTGCGCGCACCGGAGAGCGCTCCAGGCGCGACACGCAACTTGCGCGCAGATAGCTGATTGGCTCTTGGGTGTCTGTAAACCTTCTAAAGAGTCTGGAGCGGCCGCCATCTTGTGTCTCGGTAAAATCGAGACACAAGGGGTTTGAAAAAAAAAGGGGCAAATGACCATAAGGGGGCAGAGTAGACCCCCTCTGACCCCCTAGGTTTGATGTGGGGGCTAAAATAGGGTCCTGCGGGGCATTACATTTTTTTTTCGATTTGCGCGGGGGAAGCGCCCGGTACGCGCTCCGGAAAGCGCACAGGGGAGCGAAGCACGGGGAAAATCCAGGACCATATTTATGAAGGCCTTGCGCTGCCAGTTTTGCTCTGCCTGTGCGTCACTTTTTGTGACGCACCAGCGGTGTAAAAAAATGCGCCTTGTTACGCTATATTTAAAAAGTGATGCATCTATCTAGATGCGTCAATTTTTAAATATAGCGCAACGAGGCGCATTTTTTTACACTGCTGGTGCGATGCGTCACTTTTCTGTGCGCACTCCTTATGACATTCCAGATGTGTCATATTTAATGTATGACGAATCATGTTGCAAGGAGTTACAGATACGTCAGTATTTCTGACATAAAAGTAAACATAAAAGTGACGCATTGCTGGAGTGCGTCACAAAAGTGACGCAACTCCAGTAATGCGTCCTTTCACAAGGGGAAAGCACCATTGCACCAGTGGTGTAAAAAAATGCGCCTCGTTGCGCTGTATTTAAAAAGTGACATATCTAGGTAGATAGGTCACTTTTTAAAACCCTGCGCCACATTATATCTGCGTCAGGTATAATGTATGCAGAGGGGGCGTTCCTCCGCAAAAAGCTTCGTAATAGCGACGCAGTGAAATCTATGAGATTTCACTGCGTCACTTTTAGGATGCTGTTGCGTCAAAATTTTGCGCTTGCCTCACAGCAGGTGTAAGACTGACGCAAGACCTTTCACATGGTGTTTCCCCATGTGAAAGGACGCATTACTGCAGTTGCGTCACTTTTGTGACGCACTCCAGCAATGCGTCACCTTTGTGTTTACAGATACGTCAGAAATACTGACGTATCTGTAACTCGTTGCGACATGATTCCTCATACATTAAATATGACACATCTGGAATATCGTAAGGAGTGCGCACAGAAAAGTGACGGATCGTACCAGCGGTGTAAAAAAATGCGCCTCGTTGCGCTATATTTAAAAAGTGACGCATCTAGGTAGATGGGTCACTTTTTAAAATCCTGCGCCACATTATATCTGCATCAGGTATAATGTATGCAGAGGGGGTGTTCCCCCGCAAAAAGCATTATAATAGCGACGCTGTGAAATCTATGAGATTTCACTGCGTCACTTTGAGGATGCTGTTGCGTCACAAAAGTGACGCAACTCCAGTAATGCATCCTTTCACAAGGTGAAAGCACCAGCGCACCAGTGGTGTAAAAAAATGCGCCTCGTTGCGCTATATTTAAAAAGTGACATATCTAGGTAGATAGGTCACTTTTTAAAACCCTGCGCCACATTATATCTGCGTCAGGTATAATGTATGCAGAGGGGGCGTTTCTCCGCAAAAAGCTTCGTAATAGCGACGCAGTGAAATCTATGAGATTTCACTGCGTCACTTTTAGGATGCTGTTGCGTCAAAATCTTGCGCCTGCTTCACAGCAGGTGTAAGACTGACGCAAGACCTTTCACATGGTGCTTTCCCCATGTGAAAGGACGCATTACTGGAGTTGCGTCACTTTTGTGACGCACTCCAGCAATGCGTCACCTTTGTGTTTACAGATACGTCAGAAATACTGACGTATCTGTAACTCGTTGCGACATGATTCCTCATACATTAAATATGACACATCTGGAATGTCGTAAGGAGTGCGTACAGAAAAGTGACGCATCGTACCAGCGGTGTAAAAAAATGCGCCTCATTGCTCTATATTTAAAAAGTGACCCATCTAGGTAGATGGGTCACTTTTTAAAATCCTGCGCCACATTATATCTGCGTCAGGTATAATGTATGCAGAGGGGGTGTTCCCCCGCAAAAAGCTTTATAATAGCGACGCAATGAAATCTATGAGATTTCACTGCGTCACTTTTAGGATGCTGTTGCGTCAAAATCTTGCGCCTGCTTCACAGCAGGTGTGAGACTGACGCAAGACGTTTCACATGGTGCTTTTTCCATGTGAAAGGACACATTACTGGAGTTGCGTCACTTTTGTGACGCACTGAAACAATGCGTTACTTTTGTGTTTACAGATACGTCAGAAATACTGACATATCTGTAACTCCTTGCGACATGATTAGTCATAAATTAAATATGACATATCTGGAATGTCATAAGGAGTGCGCCCAGAAAAGTGACGCATCGCTGTTTTCACGTAGCGATGCGTCACTTTTCAGAAATGAGGCCTCCAGTTTATTCACTATGTCACCTCTACGTCCTTTCTTGCGTCAATACGTCCCTTTTGCATACATTACACTTGACGTAGGAATAATGTGGCACAGGGGTTTACAAAGTGATGAATTTACCAAGAAACGCCACTTTGTAAATATGAATAAATAAGGTGCATTTTTTATTGGAATGTTGTGTCACAAAAAGTGATGCTTTGGTGGTGTTAAAGTGACGCATGGCTTCATAAATGAGGCCTTCTACCTTCAACTCCAGCAATGCATCTTTTCTTATCCTTCAACACTCCTGTTCTTTTTCAACATTTTCATTGAATATCAACATTCCCCATATTCACTCTTCTTCTCATAACTTTCTTTTCTAACACTCACCTTCTTTCAGTCCTCCTACTTCACTTCTTTTTTCCTCTCATACCTTTCTGTTCTTTCTTACTCATTCTCCTTTCAATTATCAATGCACTATATTTCACTTACTCTTCATTTTTTTAAGAATATAGCTCTTTGATGAGAATTGGAGGTAGTTCTGAAAAGAACTTTTGGTTTTCTTCTTTTTTCAAAACAGGAACAAAAACAGGGAATGGAAACTGCTCAACAGGAGCAAAAAGAACAAAAAAAATTAGGGGTGGAAAGGGCAGCGATGGTTTTCTAATGCTCGAACCATGAGCTGGACACTTTGTTCTCCAAAGGTAAGCAGTTGATTGCAGTATCTGCATCTGAGGACACCATGGTTAAATGCAGGTTGAATGTTTGGCACCTGCTCCTGTGATTGCCCCCTCCCAGAAGAAGTTGCTCCTCCGGTTGATGTAGAGGCCCCATCACTGGGAACCTCTTGTGCCAGAGCCCTGACACTTTCCCGGGCATAATTCTGGGGGTGCCTCCTCTCCACATGCCGGATCATCGTGAAGTTCCCAAATGAGCATTTTTTTTTGGGGTCACCCCGTGACAGGACCTGTTTGCAGATCCTGCACTCCACTTTTGGAGCATTCACCTTCTTCTGGTCAGCTGGAATCTTAAAAAATGTCAAAATAAAATGTTCCTTCACCTTTGGGGTAGGAGGCTCTTCATTGATGAAATCAGGTTGATCCTCACTGCTGGATTCTCTGGCAGTCATGGTAAATCAAGAAAGATCCAGGAGCAAAAAACAGGTCTTTCAGTCACAAAAGTGAAAGAAGAAGTGAAGGAAATGGGTGGGGATTTCATTCTTTGTAAAAAAAACTGTTAGCAACCAATGAAAAGTGTTATTTTAGGGTCACATGACCTGATGCGTTTACGCTGCGCGCTCTGGAGCACTTCCGGGTGCGTTTGCGCAGCGCGATCGTAGGCGCTTCCGGGGCGCAAACGTGGCACGAACGTAGGCGCTTCTGGGTGCGTTTACACGGCGCGAACGTAGGTGCTTCCGAGGGCACTTACGTTGCGCGCCGAAGTGACGTCATCAAACTTTTACAGAAATGCATAATCATTTTCCTTATAAAAAAAACTGATTTTATTTGTATGGTACGAAATGTTTTGCATTATTATTAACTTTTCATTCATATTTTTTTTCACGAACGACAGTAGCGCTCTGGGTGCGCTTTCAGGTGATCTTACCGGTTAGCTTACCGGAAAGCTTACCGGAGAGCTTAGCTGAAAGCTTCCCGGAGCGCGCACCCAGAGCGCAAAAGAAAAAAATTATATAAAAAAAAATGAATACTTACAAAAAAACAGCAAATTGTAAAAAAAAAAAAGGTTAGAAACTCGATATAGAAAGGAATTAGCATTTAAAAAACCTATGAAATTCACTGAAAAAACCATAGGTTTCACACCAGTTATAGTTAGCTGGAAATTTTACTGACATAAAACCATTGAAATTCCCACGTTATAGTTAGTTGGACTCACTATAACTTGCGCGTGTAATGCACTGCTGATGACATCACATATTACATCACTCATGACATGGTCAGTGACATCACTCATTCTTAAGAGATTTCAAAGACTATCAGGCGGGTCGCACTCTTACATTCCACAAGAAATATGATCACCTTTTTGATAAAAACAAAGGTGGAGCCAAACTAAAGCAACCATTGATGCCCGTGGTATCAATCAGTGAAAGCGACATATCAGATGACAATCTTTCCGATGCCTCCCTATCTACTTTTTCTGAATGTAATCTGAGGATTACTAGCCAGATCAGATTTGAGATGTTCATCACTCAATAAGACATGCCAGTGCTTATTGAATATATCTCTTATCTCATTGGCTTGACCACAATAAGTGGTAATAAATCTTACATTCTTGCTACTCTGTGGTTCTTTGTTAGAGTAGAGCAGATCAGTCCTGTCAATCTTTTCAGCTCTTTCAAATGCAAATTGAATGGTTTTGTTGTTGTAACCACGTTCGATGAATCTGTCACACATCACTTGTTTCTCCCTTTCAAATGATTCTGTACTGTTACAGTTCCTCTTGGCCCTCAGCAATTCCCCATAGGGGATACTTTGTTTTTGTTTGGCAACCTTTCCAGGCAATCACCATTGGTGGACATTACAATTTGTGATTGTGTGTACTTTGAATTGCCCACTAGGGCGTTATTTTGGGCTTGCATTGAACTTTGGTGTCATACATGTTCTTCACTATTCTACTTTTATATGTCACATTGCTATTATTTAAAGCTTTTTAGACATACTAAGATGGCCGACACATTTACCATCATGTTGGTTGTACCTGCAAAACAGTCCTTCTTCTATGTTTTTTACACTTGTTTGTGGATTTAAAACTGATGTTGTTGTGGCGAGACGGTAAGCGTGATCAAGGCTTAACCGCCGAAACGCCAGAACTGATTCGTGAAAAGAATTAATTGGGACTGCTGGTGCCCGGCTCGGACCGCCCACCGACAGTGCTTCTCCACTACCAGCACTCGTGAAAAGGATTTGTTTACGTGGAAGCGCTTACCCCTGCTCTGGCTTTGGTGAGATTCGTGAACGCTCGTCGTTCCGGGTGCACTGCTGCACTTTCCGCCGCTGACTGCGACGCCAGATTTGGAACCCGAACTCACCGTAGGTAAACTCAGATGCCCTGTGTGGAACTCTGCTCTTCATCGAGGTGAGCAATAGTCTGCCGCTTTTCTAAACGAGCCCTCTGTGCGCGTTTCTCGCGCCCCGCGACAGCCTGACGGGCGCGTTTCCCTCGGAATAGTAAGAGAAATCCATCCAGCCAGAGCACGGCAGGGAGCCGGTTCTCATTGCGAACAGGCGTGTTCGCTTACTGGCGTTTTCTGTGTAATTGGAATCTTCCAAAAGAAACACTATGTTGGCAAATGCTCTCGAGTCTCGCAGAAAGCAGACTGCTGACAAGCTATTTTTTGCCCAAAACGCTGCTGACAATGCAATGGTTGACAACCCAGCAAGCATTACGGAGGAGATTAAATCACAGACTCTGTTCAATACCCTGGAGAAACTGTAGAAAAAGGAGCTTAATAAATGGTGGGAGGCGGAAAGCTTGCAGCGCTATGTGGATGTAAAAAGAGTTCCTCGTGGATTGAGGATATTCACAATCCCCACATATGAAGACCCAGATATTGAAATGCTAGAAGAATGGTCGGATAACTCGGCTTCCTGCTCATTAACCATGATGAGAATTCTCATTAAGTACGCCATAAAGGACAGAGCGGAAATTCTGGCGGAAATTGACAGAATTACAGAAGAACTAAGTGCTCTTGTAACCAAAGAAGCACTGGAAGAGTTCACGAAAAATCTAACTGTCAAAATGGATAAATTGGAAAATGAGATAACGGCCAAGAAACAAAGAAAATTCTTAAGAGATTTCAAAGACTATCAGGCGGGTCGCACTCTTACATTCCACAAGAAATATGATCACCTTTTTGATAAAAACAAAGGTGGAGCCAAACTAAAGCAACCATTGATGCCCGTGGTATCAATCAGTGAAAGCGACATATCAGATGACAATCTTTCCGATGCCTCCCTATCTGCTCTCAACCAAGAGGCAACACCGGATCTTCAAAGAACCCAGAAGAATTTTTTGTTACAGTTCCAGGCAATCAATCAAACAAGGACAGAAGGCCACGACCAGGCCGCCCAAAGGGGCAGAGGCAGAGGATACAAAGGAAAAACGAGAGGAACCGCAAAGCCAAAGCAAGGCGGAAAAAACGCAGAGAGCGCCCCCATGGGAGTGGAAACACGGGGCAGCAAACAACAAAAAACACAATGACTGTGATCAATCTCTCTCAACGACCACTGTCCGGAGACGAGCAGGAAGTTCTCTCTCTGGGCCTCTCCTTCTGTCCAACCACCAATATGAATTTTGCACGTACCAGGATTGATCTGTTCCTTTTCTCAAGGAAATTGAAACTTAAGAAGTGGTTCAACACCAAACCGGGAAAAGACAAGACGAACAGAGTACAAGACACTGTGAGTAATTTGAATATTGAAGACATAATGATGGGCAATTTGTTACTCAGTGATACCCAATGTGCTGAAGAGACTCCAAATTGGGATGAATGGGGGACTAATACTGACTCCAATCCAGGAAGTGACTTTAAACCTAAGTCTACATTTTTACCTAATGTGCAATGTGAAGCCATTGATCTGTTTGAAAAAGGTGTTTTATCAGATTTGAAAAAACTGAGGCCTAACAAAACCCCTGTTTATCGGAGGAACTTATCTCAAACACAAATGCAAGCAATTGATAGCCTGAAGGCGGATGACAACATTGTCATTCGCCAATCCGATAAGGGTGGCAATGTGGTGGTTTTAGACAAAGGGAAATACCTTGCAGAGGGCACACGCCAATTACAGGATGCTTCATGTTATTCCAAGTCCAACATGAATGATGTGCTGAACTCCAATGTAACTTACAGGGAGATGCTAGTTGAGTGGAGAGAAAAGGGTTTATTGGAGTGGGAGGAATTTTATTTTCTTTATTGCCCACATCCCCGGATCCCTGTTCTTTACCTTTTGCCTAAACTCCACAAGAACAAAGTAGATCCCCCAGGAAGACCTATCGTGTCCTCCATCGGCTCTTTGCTAGAAAATACGTCAAGATTTATTGACTATTTTCTAAGACCTTATGTTCTGGCCTTACCATCCTACATACGAGACAGCATTCACTTTCTGACCAGTATTAATGGCATACCCTGGGAGGATAACTATATGCTTATCACCTTGGATGTTGGTAGCTTGTATACCAGCATCAAGCACCAACTGGGATTGAATGCCGTAAAACACTTCTTCAAAGCCCGCTCTATCTCCATGGTCGAACATTCAAACATGATTGTTGGGATGATCGAATTCTGCCTGAACAACAATTTTTTTGTTTTTGATGGGGACATATATAGACAGTCACAGGGCACCCCGATGGGTACCTGCTTCGCCCCCAGTTACCCGAACATCTTTATGGGCTGGTGGGAGGAGCAGGTAGCCGGACGCATGGAAGAATTCAACACTCAGGTTGCCTTGTGGCTGCGCTATATCGATGACATTTTTATTATTTGGAACGGTTCAGAGCAGACTGCCATTGATTTTGTCAGGAAACTCAACCACAATGACCTCAATCTGGTCTTTACTGCCAACTACAGCAGGAAGACAATTGAGTTTCTGGATATAGCTATCAACATTAAAGGCTCCATCATTGAAACTACCCTACACCGTAAGAAAACGGCAGGTAACTGTAAGGCTTTGCACTCCGCAGGATTCACGTGCAGCAACAATGCTCCACCTCCGGACCGACCGAACACCCTGAAGTATAAACACAGGGTGCTCAGACGATACGGCGAGGGAAAAAACCACATAAAGTGGAAAAACCCAGAAAGAGTAAAGAGGAGAAGGAAGGGGCAGCAGGGATAAAGAAACTGAAAGACAAAAATACACGGGTTAATACATTGCTAAACCATACTCTCATTAGTTCTTACTAACACCATACCAACATGTATTCACCTGAATATGATTGACACTAAACCTCCCTTTGCTGTATCTCCCGTCTTCCTCCTTGATCAATACAAAAAGAACAAAGTTACTATCAAGCCTAATCGGGAAGCTTAAAACCTAAAGATAACTGACTTACACATACCCCACTGTGATAACGTATGAGTTTGGAACAAAGGATCCCAAAACGTAAAATGAAAAGGCACTTCCTGTGCTTGAATAATAACTGTAACTGAACACTGTTATTTGCTTTAAACAGAAACAGATGAGTTCCTTCTTTCTATGCAAATACCAAGAATCCCCAAACACGGCAGTGTGTAGTTCAATCACTACCACACTCCGCTTTGGCAATTGCCTTGTCAACAAAGTCAAGATGCCACTGAACCATATGCCTTAGGTTCGTGACGGCAGTGCGGAGGTCCTACAATTCCCCCCTGCACTCCGCCACTTGAAGGGATGTAAATACCAAGAATACCCAAAAACGGCAGTGTGTAGTTCATTCACTACCACACTCCGCTCTGGTATTTGCTTTGTCAAATAATCCAGGAAGCAAATGAACCCTATGCCTTGGGTTCGTGACGGCAGTGCGGAGGTCCTACAATCCCCCCCTGCACTCCGCCACTTGAAGGGTGGAAACAGCACAATCCCTCCAATGAGCCTATACACAAAGAGCGAGGCGCTCGTAATCAACACTGTTTCCTCGCAGCCGCGAGGCGAGAATCCAACTCACAACAATCTCCTTGTTCTCTATAACAGGAAACATTAAATGGACACACATAGCTCAGCACGCAAGACAGCGTGCCGTTCGACAACTGAAATAACCTGCTCGAACAAATACCGGTCAGAGAAGAATACCCGGAGCCTCTGGAACAGGAGCAGATCAGAGGAGCAGCCGCCACCTTGGAAACACAGAAGAATCACTGACACCGGACTTCCTGGTCGGCCGGCAGATATCCCGGAATCCCCGCCGGGAACTCTGGGTAATGTAGTCCCGCGCCCAGGACCGTCGGTAATTGTAGTTCGTTATGCAGGCGCGTCGGGCTAGATCCCGACAGTACGCCCTCCTCCCAAGCGCCTCCTAGGCCCAGGCTTTGCGGGGTATCTGACATGGAATGTTCGCACAGCTCTAGGAGCATGGACATTGTGAACTGGTTCCCAGGAGTCCTCCTCCGCCCCGTAGCCTTTCCAAGACACCAAGTACCACAAGACACCCCTGCGAAACTTGGAGTCTTTTATAGATCTCACCTCATACTCCAGATTCCCATCCTTGGCCAGCACCGGAGGTGCAGTTCTGCGTGAGGTAAGAGCTTTTTTCAGCAACTGGACATGAAACACGGGGTGGATTCGTAACGTGTTAGGCAACTTCAATTTGTACGCCACAGGATTGATGCGGCGCACCACAGGATATGGCCCAATGAAGCGCGGATGAAACACGCTTCGGAGCTTGAAACAAATATATTTGGTTGAGAGCCAAATCTTATCTCCTACCTCGAACTGAGGACCAGGTATCCTATGTCTGTCCTCCCACCTTTTGTATGTTTCTTTGGCCTTTAGCAGATGTTTTTGCACTGCGCTGTGTATTTTCCTTATCAGTAGCACCCGCTCCTTTACCGAGGGCTGATCGTTTAACTCTTCCGGTATATGTATCGGCAAAGTACGTACATCATACCCATAATTGGCTTTGAATGGGGACATACCTATGGAGCTATGCCAAGCGTTGTTGTAGGCCATCTCCGCCATCCACAACAGCTCCACCCAAGACCCATGAGCCTCCTTCGAGTAACATCGCAAGTACTTCTTTAGAGTCTGATTTAGACATTCTGTCTGTCCATCAGTTTGTGGATGGAAGCTAGTAGACAGTGCTGATTCTATGCCCAAGGCACGACACCATACTCTCCAAAAACGAGCAATGAATTGTGGCCCCCTATCGGACACAATGACTCTTGGAATGCCATGCAAACGAAAAACTTGTGATGCCATTATCTGTGCTGTTTGACTAGCTGTGGGGAGGTTCACACAAGGTACGAAATGGCCCATTTTTGTCAAATTGTCCACAACCACCAGCGCTGCGGTGTTCCCTTGATCTTTTGGGAGGCCCGTGATGAAATCCAAACTAATGTTTGACCATGGGCGATCAGGCGTGGGCATTGGCATTAACAACCCTTTCTTTTTTTATGTTTCCCCCTTGCTTCTAGCACAGACTTCGCAGCTGCCCACCCATTGAGTGGTGTCCTTCACTAGAGTTTCCCACCAGAAATGCCTTCTAAGCAAATCCACAGTCTTTGTGATCCCTGGATGTCCAGCCGCAGGAGCTTCATGACACCAACTGAATGCCTTCTTTCTAATCTCCATATTAGGCAGAAACAAGCACTCTCCATGGAAGGGTAAACCCTGCCTAATCTTCCTGTCTGGTTTGGCAGAAGCCCAACGAACCCAACATTCCATGGACCTAGAGTCTTTGATGTCCTCCAGAAACTTCTCAGCTCTCACTACACAAACCACCTTTGTGGAAGGGAGTATTGACTGTTCCTCTGCATCTTGTTTGGTGGGGATTCCCTGTCTAGAAAGAGCATCCGCTTTTCTGTTCTCCGAGCCAGGACTAAATGTTACAACAAAGTTATACTCGGAAAAGAACAGCATCCACCGCATCTGCCTTTGTGTAAGGTGCCTAGCCGCGGACATGTACTGGAGATTCCTGTGATCTGTGTACACAGTTACTGCCTGACTTGCTCCCCACAGATACGGTCTCCACTCCTGGAAAGCCTTTTTTATTGCCAAGAGTTCTTTTTCTGCGATTGAATAGTTGACCTCAGCAGAACTCAGTTTTTTCGACAAGTAGGCCACAGGATGAAGCTGACCAGTATGTACATCTCTCTGAGACAGGATTGCACCTATGGCTTCATCCGAAGCGTCTGCTTTAACAATGAATGGATGTTCCAAAACAGGATGCGCCAACACTGGAGCGGTAGTAAAGGCCTTTTTCAGTGCCTGAAAAGCTTGCTCAGCCTCCACTGTCCACTCAAAAGACCTCCCTTTCCTTAACAGCCTAGTGATAGGGACAGCGGTTTGGGAGAAGTGTACGATGAACCTGCGGTAATAGTTGGCAAACCCCAAAAAGCTCTGTACCTCTTTCACATTCTTAGGGGCTGGCCAATCCCTCACCGCCTGTACCTTCCTCTCTGACATCTGTAATCCTTCAGGACTAAGATTCACACCCAAAAATTCCACCTCATGCACCCCGAACTCACATTTACTCAGCTTTACATATAGATGGTGTTCTCTCAATTTATCCAGGACCTTGCAGACATGGTTCGTGTGGCATGAAACGTCCTGAGAGTATATCAAGATGTCATCTATATACATCACCACAAATTGATCCACGTATTCCTTTAGCACATCGTTTATAAAAAACTGAAATGCTGCAGGGGCGTTACAAAGCCCAAAAGGCATCACTAGGTATTCATATAACCCAAACCGTGTCTTGAACGCTGTTTTCCACTCATCCCCTTCTCTTACTCTAACCAGGTGATATGCCCCACGTAAATCTAAACGGGTGTAAATCCTGGCCTCTCTCACCTGGTCGAGCAAGACTGAAATGAGCGGAAGAGGGTATCGATTACGAATGGTGTTCTTATTCAATGCTCTGTAGTCCACACACGCTCTCAAGTCCCCGTTGGCCTTTGATATAAAGAAAAGAGGGGAAGCTGCGGGAGAGCGAGAGGGGCGAATAAAGCCCAATCGAGAATAATGGTCAATGTACTGCTTCAAATGGGAGGTTTCTGGCACAGACAAAGCATACACTCTACAGGATGGTAACGATGCCCCCTCCACTAAATCAATTCGACAGTCATATTCCCGATGAGGGGGCAGAGTTTCTGCCTTCACCTCACTGAACACATCACTGTAAGAAGCGTATACTACTGGTAGCTTGACGTCCTTTTCCGCAGCAGTGGCAGCCAAAAACGGTGTGGCTAACACGGTGACATTAGCAGACATACAAGGAGTTAAATGGTCCTTACAGGTCTCTGGTTCGAACTGAATAGTTTTTGACTGCCAATTCACCACAGGGTTATGTTTATGCAGCCAAGGCATGCCCAAAATAATCTCGTACTGAGGAGCATCTATGATATTCAATGTTAACACCTCAGAATGCACATACCCTTGCGTAACCATTGACAACCCCAAATCACCAGTCCTCTCCGTTATCTGACCTGAGGTTAAAGGCTGCCCATCCACTGCCAACACATCTTCCGGCGTCTCCCTAGGAACTCGAGGCAATTCTAGACGTCTTACCAGACCTTCATCTACAAAATTACCAGTCGCCCCTGAATCCACCATCACCATTACCGGACATCTTTCTAACTCATATTCTAACGTCATCACCACCACCAGGTGAGGCTCTGTTTCCTCATCACCCGAAGAGGACAGGGAGGTAAGTTTCCATGCTTGTTCTCCGTCTACTCCCGCTGTGCGGTCCTCCTTCTGCTCGTTATCCGATACAGTTTTAGACACCGCAACCTTCTTAAATCTACCAAAAGTCCCTGATGCTTTCGGTTTAGAAGGACATTCCCGGACGTAATGCCCCTTCTTACCACAGTACATGCACAAGCCCTGTACCCTTCTGGCTTCTCTCTCTTCTTTAGACAATGGTGCTCTGAGAGCCCCTATCTCCATCGGTTCAGACGTAAAGTCCGTACCCCCGGATACTTTCCTCGGGTTTCTTTCACCAAAATACACTCCTCTTTCCCACCGTCTCCTATTACTACCCCTATCCGTTAATCTGCTGTCCAACCTTAACACCAGGTTTACCATGTCCTCAAAGGTAGTGGGCTGAGGATCCACCTGCGCTACCACATCCTTTAAATCATCATGTAACCCCTGATAAAACAAAGACAGTTTTTTCTCCTCTGGCCATGATGCTTCTACCACAAGCCTATTAAAGGCAGTCAGGTATGTTATCAATTCTCCTCTACCTTGTCTTAATGTCAACAGCTCACGATCAGCACTGAATGGGGTTGCTCTTCGGTCAAAGACCCTCTCAAATTCCTTTTTGAACTCTGCCCAATTAGACAAAAGAGCATCATCACGTTTCACCAATGGTACCACCCAATCAGCTGCATCCCCAATTAGATAAGAAATCAAAAATGCCACCCTTGAATGATTTGTGGGGAACGAGGACGGTTTACAGGAAAAATGCATGAGAACCTGTGTCATAAACACATGCACCTTACGTGGATCCCCTGAAAACCGTTCAGGAGTAGCCAATGGAATGGGTGGGGGTACAGTAACCTGAACATTAGAAGTCGAAGCGGAAGCGTTGAACGGATTACCACTCAAACGCTCCACCTTCTCGCGCAAGGCTGCTGTCTCAGCCTTGGAGGAGGCCAGCTCCTGCTGTACCAGGACCAAGGCTTGTAACACATCCTCCATGGACGCCATTGTTGCTACATATGAATCAGGCAGAGCGTATTTCTTGGGTCAGTGATTCTGTAAGGCTTTGCACTCCGCAGGATTCACGTGCAGCAACAATGCTCCACCTCCGGACCGACCGAACACCCTGAAGTATAAACACAGGGTGCTCAGACGATACGGCGAGGGAGAAAACCCCATAAAGGGGAAAAACCCAGAAAGAGTAAAGAGGAGAAGGAAGGGGCAGCAGGGATAAAGAAACTGAAAGACAAAAATACACGGGTTAATACATTGCTAAACCATACTCTCATTAGTTCTTACTAACACCATACCAACATGTATTCACCTGAATATGATTGACACTAAACCTCCCTTTGCTGTATCTCCCGTCTTCCTCCTTGATCAATACAAAAAGAACAAAGTTACTATCAAGCCTAATCGGGAAGCTTAAAACCTAAAGATAACTGACTTACACATACCCCACTGTGATAACGTATGAGTTTGGAACAAAGGATCCCAAAACGTAAAATGAAAAGGCACTTCCTGTGCTTGAATAATAACTGTAACTGAACACTGTTATTTGCTTTAAACAGAAACAGATGAGTTCCTTCTTTCTATGCAAATACCAAGAATCCCCAAACACGGCAGTGTGTAGTTCAATCACTACCACACTCCGCTTTGGCAATTGCCTCGTCAACAAAGTCAAGATGCCACTGAAACATATGCCTTAGGTTCGTGACGGCAGTGCGGAGGTCCTACAATTCCCCCCTGCACTCCGCCACTTGAAGGGATGTAAATACCAAGAATACCCAAAAACGGCAGTGTGTAGTTCATTCACTACCACACTCCGCTCTGGTATTTGCTTTGTCAAATAATCCAGGAAGCAAATGAACCCTATGCCTTGGGTTCGTGACGGCAGTGCGGAGGTCCTACAATCCCCCCCTGCACTCCGCCACTTGAAGGGTGGAAACAGCACAATCCCTCCAATGAGCCTATACACAAAGAGCGAGGCGCTCGTAATCAACACTGTTTCCTCACAGCCGCGAGGCGAGAATCCAACTCACAACAATCTCCGTGTTCTCTATGACAGGAAACAATAAATGGACACACATAGCTCAGCACGCAAGCCAGCGTGCCGTTCGGCAACTGAAATAACCTGCTCGAACAAATACCGGTCAGAGAAGAATACCCGGAGCCTCTGGAACAGGAGCAGATCAGAGGAGCAGCCGCCACCTTGGAAACACAGAAGAATCACTGACACCGGACTTCCTGGTCGGCCGGCAGATATCCCGGAATCCCCGCCGGGAACTCTGGGTAATGTAGTCCCGCGCCCAGGACCGTCGGTAATTGTAGTACGTTATGCAGGCGCGTCGGGCTAGATCCCGACAGTAACAGCATACTGAGGGCCAATAGCTCGCACCCCCGTAAGCTGATACAAAGTATCCCCTATGGGGAATTGCTGAGGGCCAAGAGGAACTGTAGCAGTACAGAATCATTTGAAAGGGAGAAACAAGTGATGTGTGACAGATTCATCGAACGTGGTTACAACAACAAAACCATTCAATTTGCATGTGAAAGAGCTGAAAAGATTGACAGGACTGATCTGCTCTACTCTAACAAAGAACCACAGAGTAGCAAGAATGTAAGATTTATTACCACTTATTGTGGTCAAGCCAATGAGATAAGATATATATTCAATAAGCACTGGCATGTCTTATTGAGTGATGAACATCTCAAATCTGATCTGGCTAGTAATCCTCAGATTACATTCAGAAAAAGTAGATCCCTAAAAGATGAACTCAGCCACAATCATGTCACACTTACCAGGAATATCACTACCAGAACTGGCTATAAGTGTTGTAGAAAGTGCAAAGCATGCAGGGGAAGTGTGAATTGTGATAAACTGGTGGTTCCAACCACAGGAAAGGAATTCTATATTAGAAAACACCTGACCTGTGATACTACTTACTGTGTCTACATTTTAATATGTCCATGCAATAAATGGTATGTTGGCAGTAGCAAACATACAGCCACTAAAAGAATCTTGGAACATCTACGAGCCATCAGAAATAAAACTAAAACATACCCTGTTGCTCGTCACTTCCAGACACACCACTTTAGCGATGAATCCAAACTCCGTATGGTGGTGATTCATAAGATAGATCTGGGAATGAGAGGTGGTAACCGTGAACTCTCCCTGAGGAAACTTGAATCGACCTATATTATTGATTTCTACTGTACTGTACCCGGTGGCCTAAATGTTAATGAAGAGCTTGCAATACATCTGCAGTAAAATTGTAAGTGGCATCGTAGCTTGTCAGTACTGACTTTCAGTAATTTTAAATTCTTCTTTTCTTTCAGACACTTAGAACATGTTTTGCAGAGTAGGTTTTCTGTGAAGAACTTACCTTTTGAAGAGACACAGTACCTATCATCAATAATGCCCACTGGGGCAAGAACTCTTAAGGGATACATTTTGACTTCCTTTACATGCCCACCAGGATGCTTTCAGTGCTTTGAGGTCCTGATCTGCCCACTTGGGCACTATGTTTTTGTTTGGCAACCTTTCCAGGCAATCACCATTGATGGACATTACAATTTGTGATTGTGTGTACTTTGAATTGCCCACTAGGGCGTTATTCTGGGCTTGCATTGAACTTTGGTGTCATACATGTTCTTCACTATTCTACTTTTATATGTCTCATTGCTATTATTTAAAGCTTTTTAGACATACTAAGATGGCCGACACATTTACCATCATGTTGGTTGTACCTGCAAAACAGTCCTGCTTCTATGTTTTTTACACTTGTTTGTGGATTTAAAACTGATGTTGTTGTGGCGAGACGGTAAGCGTGATCAAGGCTTAACCGCCGAAACGCGTTGTTGTTGCCATTAAATCTATTATATTTGCACAGAAAAGGTGTCCGGGCTATCATTTCATACAGAACTGATTCGTGAAAAGAATATATATATATATATATATATATATATATATATATATATATATATATATATATATTTTCACGAACAGGTTGCTCCTGTGGAAATGTCACATACGAGGGAGTTTCAGCGCTCCTGCCGCAGGTAGCCGCACAACAGCCTTTCCAACATCACTCCTCTGAAGCCATACGCGTTTCGGGCGTCCATATCGCCCTTGTTCACTGGCGGCACAAAGAAAAATTGAGGCTTGTATCATGACACGTGGTTTATTTAAGTGCACAAGTCCCGCCCGAGTGGGACTGCAGCATGCTGGTAAATGCAGTTCTTGCCCAGTTTGTGCACCATGTCAAACTCCCAAGTGGGTGCCACTAATCTTGCAATGTTCAAAATGTTAATTCCCAAGTGGGCGGAAAAATGTAAGAACAGTTCCGCTGTGCTGCCAATATTTACCGGCAGCTCAGGCCCCCCCTCGTTCTCACCACAACTCCATGTTCTGAGCGTGGTAGATCCGCCTCACATCAGCGGCAGGACATCTCCGCGGCCGAGCCAGCCGCAAATTGTATTTTCACGAACAGGTTGCTCCTGTGGAAATGTCACATACGAGGGAGTTTCAGCGCTCCTGCCGCAGGTAGCCGCACAACAGCCTTTCCAACATCACTCCTCTGAAGCCATACGCGTTTCGGGCGTCCATATCGCCCTTGTTCACTGGCGGCACAAAGAAAAATTGAGGCTTGTATCATGACACGTGGTTTATTTAAGTGCACAAGTCCCGCCCAAGTGGGACTGCAGCATGCTGGTAAATGCAGTTCTTGCCCAGTTTGTGCACCGTGTCAAACTCCCAAGTGGGTGCCACTAATCTTGCAATGTTCAAAATGTTAATTCCCAAGTGGGCGGAAAAATGTAAGAACAGTTCCGCTGTGCTGCCAATATTTACCGGCAGCTCAGGCCCCCCCTCGTTCTCACCACAACTCCATGTTCTGAGCGTGGTAGATCCGCCTCACATCAGCGGCAGGACATCTCCGCGGCCGAGCCAGCCGCAAATTGTATTTTCACGAACAGGTTGCTCCTGTGGAAATGTCACATACGAGGGAGTTTCAGCGCTCCTGCCGCAGGTAGCCGCACAACAGCCTTTCCAACATCACTCCTCTGAAGCCATACGCGTTTCGGGCGTCCATATCGCCCTTGTTCACTGGCGGCACAAAGAAAAATTGAGGCTTGTATCATGACACGTGGTTTATTTAAGTGCACAAGTCCCGCCCAAGTGGGACTGCAGCATGCTGGTAAATGCAGTTCTTGCCCAGTTTGTGCACCGTGTCAAACTCCCAAGTGGGTGCCACTAATCTTGCAATGTTCAAAATGTTAATTCCCAAGTGGGCGGAAAAATGTAAGAACAGTTCCGCTGTGCTGCCAATATTTACCGGCAGCTCAGGCCCCCCCTCGTTCTCACCACAACTCCATGTTCTGAGCGTGGTAGATCCGCCTCACATCAGCGGCAGGACATCTCCGCGGCCGAGCCAGCCGCAAATTGTATTTTCACGAACACGATTTTCACGATAGCCTGGAATCAACGAAATGTTAAATACACCCAACACATCGTACAATGGAAGAGATTCATTGACGATTTATTCATAGTGTGGGGGGGAAGTGAGAGTGAATTCGAAGAATACTTTGAATTTTTGAACAATAGTACAAGAGGTCTGAAATTCACCTACACAAAAAGCAGGCAATCGATATCCTTTTTGGATACAGAAGTATATATCCAAAAGAACAAAGTGGAGACCACCTTACACAGAAAGAAAACTGCCACAAATTCAACATTGGAAGCCACAAGCTTTCATCAACCTGCCCTAATATCAAGTATACCATACGGTGAATTCCTCCGTGTCAAACGAATCTGTAGCGAAAAAACAGAATGGGAAAAGCATAGTGCAACAAAAATGGAGAGATTCCGCAAGAGAAAATATGGAAAAAACTTGACGAAAAAATGTTGGGAAAGAGCCAACGAGAAATCGAGGGCAGATTGTTTGAAACCACAAATCAAAGAAAAAGAAATGGAAGAACCTATGAGACTAATACTGGATTACAGCAAAGAAGCAAAAGAAGTTGTCCAGATTCTTAGAAAAAACTGGAAATTATTGAAACTGGATCCGACAATTGGTCAAAAAATGGGCGATCACCCAGTGGTCACATACCGCAGAACAACAAATCTGAAGGACCAATTGATCCATAGTCATTTTATGAACCGCAAAAAAACATCTTGGCTCAAAACAGTTGGAATCAACAAATGCTACAACTGCAAAGTTTGCGAGATAGCCAAACCAACGAAACAAATCGAAATGGCTAATGGTAAAACTTGGAAGATTAAAGAACTAATTACCTGCAAAAGCCAGTATACAGTTTATCTAATTGAATGTCCGTGCAAGCTGCGCTATATAGGAAGCACTATCTGTGAGCTTAAGAAGCGTATCTTGGAACACACCAGGGCCACAACCAAAAAAGACAGAGGTAATGCAGTGGCCAAACACATGGAGACAAATCATGATGGCAATTGGCGACTTTTGAAATTTCTTGGATTGGAAACATTGGCCCCAACGGAACGGGGGGGACATCGAGAAAAATTGTTGCGCCAAAAGGAATCACGCCACATCTTGAACTTTCGAACAATGACCCCTTATGGTCTGAACCAGTCCGAAGAACTTTACGTACACATTTAATAACAATGAAAGCCTCTCTGAATGTACTCCATAACTAACTTTTCCCTCCACAAAACCACGGCATAATATACATGAAAACCAAACTCTGGGCGAAAATTCAAATGCAGTTAGATTCTGTGACATTATTTAACACCCTGGTTAATGTCAGCCCACCAGAGGGCTTTAAATAGGTCTAATGGAAAAAGACCTGGACAAAAATACCCTATTGTTTGTTTATTTTTGAAAAATTATATGTTGAAAATTATTGAATTTAAAGTGCTGGAAACACTAACCATCTTTCCATTTGTAAGGTACAAGGAACCTTAAGCAAATTATAGGTAATGAATTTATAAGGTACCATATGACTGAGTCAGCCCACTTGAGGGCTTTTATTTTTATTTATTTTTACTGAAAAGTTGATTCTAATCTCAATTACCTGGGATACAGTAAGAAAGAATAATGATTGTGGTTTTCTGGCACACAAGAAATCCTTAATGTAAATATCACGAAAGGAATTTATGATTTAAAAACTGTCAATCAGCAGGGAATGGGTGTACAACTTGTTTTTCTGTGATAATAACATGAAATGACATTTTGTAATGTAAAAACTACGAGTCCCAGAAGGCCATAGTGTCAAAGAAACACATGGTCGGAATCATGTGACCGATGGGGGGAGGGACTCCCTTTTTAAATTATTCTCAGCAAACAGTGTTTGTAACAACCGTGATCAAGTGAGTGGGGAGCTCACGAAACGCGTTGGTTTTTCGCTGTGAAACATGCTGTAGAGGTTTGAATAATAAATCTACTGGTTTCTGAAAAAACGCATTGACTGCAGTTGCGGCTTCTTTCGTTTTGGACCCGGGAGGCCCTAGGGACAAACACAGTTTGAATACATTGCGGTTTGGTTCTACCGCGTGAAGCGACGCACTTGCCAGCAGCGCCAATAACAAGAGGAGAGCGGAACCATCCTGGGATTATATATATATATATATATATATATATATATATATATATATATATATATATATATATATATATATATTACCTACTGGCGTCTCGCCAGTAGGTATATATAGTTAGGATTTTTTGTCTATGGAACTTTTGAAAATTCTATGTCTAATAACTTTGGCGTTTGTGGACGGAATCGGCTGAAATTTTCAGGAAAATGGCACATTTTGTTTCTGAGCAGCTCTTGAAAATGTGGGGGGGTTTCGTCAAGGGGGGGCCGAGAAAAAAGGGGGTCCCAAAACGCGTTTTCCCCATATTAATTTCCATAGGGCGGTTGGCCTCACTTTTAGCTCGAACGGCTGAATGGATTTGCACGAAACTTGGCAAAATTGTAGGGACTGTTGGCCCGATGTGCCTTTGCTAGGTCTCAATATATGTGCTCCAGTGGATTTTGAGAAATTAACGTTCAAAACAAGATATATATCTGTAACAGCGCTCCGGGCTGCGCTCCGGTCCGCTTACTTTTCGCGAAACGGAACTTTGCGATGCGAAGCTGATTGGCTCTCCGGTGTCTGTCAACATTCTAAACAGTCCGGAGCGGCCGCCATCTTATCTCTCGGTAGGATCGAGAGAGAAGAAGAGGTGAAAAACGAAGGGGGAATTTAATGAAAGGGGGCAAGGTAGACCCCTCTTGACCCCCTAGGAATGATGTCGGGGATATTAAAGGGTCCCGTGGGGAAAATAAAAAAAAAAAGATTTTTCACAGTAGAAGCGCTTCTCGGGCCGCGAACTGGGCCGCAAACTGGTAGCGAAACGGGAATTCGCCATTTTGTGTTTCGTTTTAATTAAATTACTAGGTATAAGGGGGTGCGGGAGACGTATCCTGATCCCTTATGTTTTCTGAGGGTGGCTGAGGAGGCTCATATATGTTGATACATGTCTTCCAGCGGCAGTGCGTGTTTTTTTTTTTTTTTTGCTGCGTGACGTCTGTTAACGTTCGATTCGATGGAAATCAGGAAGTGTTGACTGCCAATTTTCACTGCGATAAAATATTTTGTTATAAATGAATCCTTATTGATAAACATTGTCTGCGCCATCTTGCCTTTTTTCCAATGCCACAATTTTGTCGTGCACGGCAGCCATTTTAGATGCCAGGCCGGTCCCAGGCTATCACCTAGCCCTGCGAATGTAGTTTATGGCCCCAGCTGTAGAGAATCCAGACATACCAACCCTCCCGATTCAGGCGTGAGACTACTGATTTCAGTGCTAGTCTCCCGCCTCCCAATTTCTGCAAGCAAAAACCCGGGGGCATATTACCAACAACTAGCGATAATTTTTGTCTCTAACTTGTTTAGAGACAAAAATTATCGCCGCACATCGGCGATTTTTATCGCAGATAAACCTTGCTATTAGCAAGGTTTATCGCAAATGCGATAAAAAACGGCCGCAATGCATGAATATCGCTGAAAAGTCAGCGATATTCATGCATTATCGAGCAAATGCTCTCAGCCATGTTATCCACCTCCCATTGGATAACATGGCTAAGAACTGCTCAGGGCAGGTGTTAGCTTTTGGAGATACTCGCGCTTAGCGCGAATATCTCCAAAAGTTGGTAATAGGAGATAGCGATGTTAGGGACTGTTTCCAGTCGCTAACATCTTGGCACGCCCACTTTGCATGTCATTAGTGATAAATATCACTGACATGCAAAGCGGGGCCCAAGATGGTCGCTATCTCCTTTTAGCTGTCACTAACTGGTGTTAGCGACAGCTTGGTAATAGGGAGATCATTTTATCTCTGCTTTCTTGGCTTTTAAAGCCAAAAAAGTGGAGATAAACCCCCTTGATAATATGCCCCACGATTCCTCGGGGGTTTCAGGTGACAGGGCTTGGTATTGTGTTACGTGGTAATTCTTCCAGGAAACGTCAGAGGGTCGATGCAGGGGTTCTAGAAGGGGTGATAAACCATTTAAGCCTCATGAACAAGCGCATGGTCTTTTAAAGATCTGTGAAGTACTCGGGGCGGCGGTGTGTGTGTGTCCTCTTTCAGGAGCGGACGGGGGGGGGGCACTGCCAGCAACTTGCCAGGCCAGGCAGTGTTCAACACTTGCATCACCCTTTCTCTGCCTGCTATTGCGCTCCATGCTTCGGAAAGGTAAGAAAAAGAACGTGCATTTGAGTTTGAAATGTCCGATCCTGTAGCAGTACACTTGCAAAGCCCACACATGACAATAACCCGATTGAAGGCCCCATTCACCCGATTTTTTAAAAATATATAGCACTCCAACAAAGTAGGATTATAAAACTTTATTAACTTTTAAATATAACGAACGGAACAAAAACTGTAAATACATTTAAACATTTTTTGACAAAAAAAACAACAATGGTCAGAAGCTGTCTTTTGTGCGAATAGTCCCAAGGCAGCACAACGTGCTGAGTTCTGGACGGCACCCAGGTGATGTCACCTGGGTGTCGCACTGGTTTTTGGTTTCCTACAATGCAGCTCAGAAAAACAGCGTGGGGCGTCCCGGGTGGTGCGGGGGGAGGCCTCGTCAGTAGCGGTCTGAAGTGCGAATAGTCCCAAGGCAGCAGAACGCGCTGAGATGTGGATGGCACCCAGGTGATGTCCAGTAAACTGCCGCACTGGTTTTGATATCCTACAATGCTGCTCCGAAAATTGGCGTGGGGCGGCCCGGGGGGGGCGTGGGGGAGGCGGCGTGAATGGGCCTCCCCAGGTGGCGGCCATCCAGCTGAGTTGCGCTCGCTCTTGCGGCTACAGCGTCTCGCTCACCATGTAGTTGACTTCTGCCCACTCTTGCAGTGCAGCGATAGGCGGCTGCCACAGGACTCTCAAAATGGCAGACGGCTCTTCGGTTTTGGGCCTGGTCCACTAAAATGGCCCTGGGACACCTTGGAACTCGGACGCTTGCCTGCTAGGGCTTGGGCTCCATTCTCGAAAGCGTCCCCTCAGCTGTGAAGATTCTACAAAAGTCTTGGGGGCCCTCGACTCCTGCAGGCTTCCGGTGGGGAGCGGCTGCCATGATTGCTCGCGGAATGACCACGACGGAGCCACGAGATGGTGGTGCTCTCATGCTGACGCCAGCTTCAGTCTGAAACATCCAGAAACAAGGTGGGGCTTTCATCGTTTGGTAAAAAAAAATGTTCTAAACCAATGAAAAGTGTTATTTTTAGGTCATATGAACAAGCCTTCCATCTTTAGGAAACCAAAAGTAAAATGAACCAATGAAAAGTTTTATAAACAAGTCACATGACCTGTTATGCGGCATAGGGCTACAAAAAGCGTAGAAAATCCGTTGGCACGTGAGGCGGCGTCAGTAGCGGACCGATGTGCGAATAGGCCGAAGGCAGCACAACGCGCCGAGATCCGGATGGCACCGAGTTAGTGTCCAGCAAGTTGCTGCACTGGTGTGGCTATCCTACAATGCCGCGCCGAAAATCGGCGTGGGGCGCCCCATTGGCCTGTGAGGTCGCGTCAGTCAGTGGGGGCTGTGCGTCTCCCCCAAGATGGAGGCTCCTCGGCTGCAGTGGGGCGCCCCTTATCTTTTCACTCGCCGTCCAACTGAGTTGCGTCCGCACTTGCGGATACAGTAGGCCGAAGGCAGCACAACGCGCCGAGATCCTGATGGCACCGAGGTGGTGTCTAGCAAATTGCCGCACTGGTGTGGCCATCCTACAATGCTGCGCCGAAAGACGGCGTGTCCAGCTGAGTTGCGGTCACTCTTGCGGTACAGTGACTCGAACACGCAGAGATCCGGATGGCACCGAGGTGGTGTCCAGCAAATTGCTGCACTGGTGTGGCCATCCTACAATGCTGCGCCGAAAGACGGCGTGTCCAGCTGAGTTTCTCCCGCTCTTGCGGTACAGTGACTCGAACGCGCCGAGATCCGGATGGCACTGAGGTGGTGTCCAGTAAGTTGCCGCACTGGTGTGGCCATCCTACAATGCTGCGCCGAAAGTCGGCGTGGGGTGCCCCGTTGGCTTATGAGGTGATGTCAGTAGTGGACCGATGTGTGAATAGGTCGGAACCAGCACAAGGCGCCAAGATCCGAATGGCAAGTCCTGGATGTTGAGTGCCATAGTTGAGAGTTCTGAGCAGTGCTTGTAAGACTGTCTGAAGCTTATTTGCACCTGCTGCAGCTTCACTATTGCCCTGGTGTGGCCAAAGATCGCCCATGACATAGGCGGCCGGCTCCCGAGGGCCGGCGGAACTTTTTTCCTTTTACTTTTTGCTTCTTGTCCCACAATCCGTTTCAACTGAAGACACGACCAGGTCCCTGAATGTGTGCAGGGGGACGTTATTGATTGAATCAAAATGGCGGCTTGACAAAAAGCTGACTCAAGCGTTGCTGTTGATGCTATACAGACAAAAATTGGTTTTCAGTTTGTACATTCTTCAGGATTTTTTTTTCCATCCAAGGCTGATTGAGAGTTTGTAGAAAAATGGCTTCAGATTTTCCACATACTACTCTTCAACATTCTTCCTAAATGTAACAATGTGAGACTCACTAGGAGAACGGCTGTTTATCTTTCCTTTCAAAATGCTGCCAACAATATTTTCTGAATTGAAGACACCATCTTGTAGCATAAAGGGCCGAAAGGGGTTCTGGTCTGGCCGATGGTTGGTGGAGACATTTTGACTATATCTTGGACCTGCCCGGCCTCGCCCAAAATGGCGCCGGTATAAATGGGACTCGTAACTCCTTGTTGTGTACTGGTTGAACAACTTTGATATCACGAGAAATGAATGCAGTTTTGATGCTCATGGCGGGCGGGGACGAGAATTGATTGAATATTTTGACATCCCTATTGATATTAAGTTCTGATGTGTTATTGATTACTGTAGTATTGAAAGTTCGAATTAACGTCACCCATGGTACTTGCCCGCAAATGTATATCTAGATGATTTTTTTGTAAGTGGCCCTGTCGTATTTTAATTACAAAATGTACGTCCACCGATTCCGCAACTGTTAGACACCTTAGTTCTTGCAACCTAATGGCCCGCTCGTTACGGTCCTCTATAATGTAAATGTCTCCTCATCATATACGATTTCAGTTTGCTCCGTGGCCGGCCCACGTGGTTATAGGCCTGTATTTGTATACTGACATTTTCACAATAAAGGTTTTTAAAACAAAACATGGTAGTAGTATTTACATTGGTAAAGTTTTTACTTTTAGTCACTGTTTTCGAATCAGTAAAAGGCAAGTGAAATAAAGCAGTCCAATTACATGACGGATAAAAGGTATAATATGTAGGAACGCAGTAAAGATAAATGGTCAAGGGCAGTTGTGTTTTCCACTCCTGCAACATAAAGTGATCGATAAGAATCTGATAATCAGGCGTATCGGCGACTAAGACAGCAGGCCGAGTCTCTTTTACTCAACGGCTCCGTCATGGAACGAAGAAACGCCCTTTTTCTCGAAAAAGGAATATATTTTACTTGCAGGACAGTTGTAAATTTTCCGGGAAAGTACATTACCCTGAAATATTATAATATATATGTTTTAAAAAAAAAAGTTCGAAATCAATAAAAAGCGTATTTTTTAGGTCATATGACCAAGCTTTTCATTATTAAAATAACAAAAGTAAAATGAACCAATAAAAAGTTTTATTAACAAGTCACATGACCTGTTATGCTTACGTTACGCGCTGCGCGCCGCGCCCCGGATCACTTCCGGGTGCGCTAACGCGGCGTGTCATATAACGCATTACGCGACAACGTAGGTCAAGAATATAGTCAAAATGTCTCCACCAACCAGCGTTCGGAACACAACCCCTTTCAGCAGTCCAAAAAGTTCTGTAAAATGACAACAGAGGGGACAGGCAACAAGAACCATCAGTCAAAGAGGGGAGGGCAAGTTCTTCTCTACCGGGTCATGTTGGGGCTATACCGGAACTGATCGAATTGGTAGTCTACAGTGTTTCTGGATGTTTCAGACTAAAGCTGGCGTCAGCATGAGAGCACTACCATCTCGTAGGTCCGTCGTGGCCATTCCACGAGCAAACATGGCAGCCGCTCCCCACCAGAAGCCTGCGGGAGTCGGGGGATCCCAAGACTTTTGTAGAATCTTCACGGCTGAGGGGACGCTTTCGAGAATGGGACCCAAGCCCTATCAGGGAAGCGTCCGAGTTCCAAGGTGTCCCAGGGCCATTTTAGTGGACCACGCCCAAATCTGAAGAGCCGGCCGCCATTTTGAGAGTCCTGTGGCAGTCGCTTATCGTTGCATCGCAAGAGCGGGAGCAACTCAACTACATGGTGAGCGAGACGCTGTAGTCGCAAGAGCGGGCGGTAAACAGCTGAATGGCGGAAGAGGCACAGTGTAGCAAAAGCAGGTGGAATGGCAACTGAAACGGTAAAGGGGCGCCCCACTACAGCGTGTCTTCAGGTCAAACGGATTGTGGGACAAGGTCCAGAATAGAAGAGTCATCAAAAGGCAAAAAGTTCCGCCGGACCCCGGGAGCCGGCCGCCTATGTCGGGGGCGATCTCAGGCTAAACCGGTGCTATAAGACTTGGGGAGGGGGTCGGAGCCAAGCGTCTTCTCAGAGTCTGTGCCATGACACCGCCCCTCGGGGGCCTCCGTCAAGCGGTTTAGGGAGGTACCTTATCACATTGTTTTCAAATGCAGTCAGGTCCACAAACGGCCCCCACTTACTTTGAGAATAGTGAAGCTGCAGTAGGTGGAAATAAGCTTCAGACAGTGTTACAAGCGCTGCTCAGAACTCTGAACTATGGCACCCAACATCCAGAACTTATGCCATTTGAGAATGGCAGTGACATCGAAGCAACTCAGGGACCAAAACCATTAACGTACTTTCACGTATGAAAATCTTACTTGGGGAGGGGGCAGGAGCGAACCGCCCCCTCCCAGTCCGCGCCACCACACCGTATGTTGAAAATCTGAAGCCATCGTTCTACAAACTCAACCAACCTTGGATGGAAAAATCTAGAAAAATGTACAAACTGAAAACCAGTTTTGGTCTGCATAGCATCAGTAGCAACGCTTGCTATCAGAGTGCATGAGTTTCATGCTCGATCGATTGAGCTAGCCGGATCGGGCAATAAAAAGTATAAAATAGTTATGTAAATAGTTATTTAATAAAATGTTTTACCCTGTTTCTCTGCTGGTGTGTTGTATTTATTTTTAATATTTGCATAGGGTTTGTCGTTATTTTGGGCGGGGTGGGTGACGGAGCCGAGCTGTCTTGCAGCCCTCATGGTGTGGAGCTCAGTTCATCTCACTATTTTCATATTTCTCATGAAGGGTTGTTCCTAATATTTCTATTTTAGCGAGGTCAAAAAGAGATCCAATTAGTGGCCTACTGATTTTGCTCGATTAATTTTATTTTTTTACACGATTTTTCACGATTTTTCACTATCTGCAAAGACTAAACAGAGTATTGCGACTTTGTGCTTGTTTGTAAATAGAGAATGAACCAAAGAGAATCAATTGTAAAACAGTAAATGCTTGGATAACAATCAATCAAATGGAGAGACAAGGAGGCACGACGGATTACAACGGGGGTAAAGGCCTGCGTTAACTACTCTTCACTATCTGCAAAGAGAGAGTACTACTAAGAGAAAAGAGGGGGGGGGGCAGCGTTCAAAGCACATCAGCGTGCATAAACACGAAAAAGTTTTTACCTATCACGTACTTGACATTTGACAGCTTTTGATATTTGCTATTAAAAAACCAATGGAATTCACTGAAAAAACCATAGGTTATAGGCCATATATAGTTAGGAATTTGCATTTACAAAACCTTGAAAATTCACTGAAAATACCATTGGTTATAGACCATATATAGTTAGGGATTAGCCTTTTCAAAACCTTATTTTACTCACACAAAACCATTGAAATTTCATATATAGTTAGTTCCATTAACTATATATTGCGCACCCGCAATCCACTGCTGATGATGTCACATATTACATCATTCATGACATGGTTAGTGACATCACTGATGACATCACTGATGACATCTCAAATGACATCACTGATGACATCTCAAATGACATCACTGATGACATCTCAAATGACATCACTGATAAAATCACTGATAACATCTCATTTGACATGACTGATCACATCACTGATGATATCATTCATGTGATAATACCATGAACCTCTTCAGACTCTAATATAACCTTAGATACAATCAGTGTAAACAGACAGTCACAGACTGTCACTCATCCATGGAGTTACTCACACACCTAGTCAGTTATGCAAAAAATCAATCACACCTCCATTTTCTCAACTATACAGTTATACACACCTTACTTATTCAAACATATACTAACACATATTTACTTTACTCTCTTATACAATCCCTGATACATGTTCACAATGATCCATACAGCCACTCACACATTCACTGGCTCTTATGCACAGTTATTTATATATGTCAACTCTCACATGTACTGTGTTTTACATATGTACTTACTTTGACATGTAGCACTGAGATATCCATTCACTCACTAATACACTCATGCACAGTCAACCGCCCATACAGCTGTTTCCACATGCACTTTTGAACCCATACATATAGTGAATCAACTACTCACACATCTATGTACAGAGTCACACACCTCCCAGCCACCCATACACACACACTCAGTTTCCCATACAAATACTTGGACAACCAATGAATAACCCATACAGTTACTCATATAGCTACTGATCAACATATGCAGCAGTTTGTAGAACAACAGATATAATGATGCACAAATTAAAACAGTTTAGTCACTAACCCATGCACTCAGTGAGACACATTTAATCACTCACTCATACAGTCAGTCATGCACCTACTAAATCCTTCATCCAGACACTTATACATCCACTCAATCTTCAATATGTAAGACATATTTTAACTTTACAGAAACATACAGTCACTGGATGTTGTCATCAGTGATGTCATCAGTGATGTCATTTGAGATGTCATCAGTGATGTCATCAGTGATGTCACTAACCATGTCATGAATGATGTAATATGTGACATCATCAGCAGTGGATTGCGGGTGCGCGATATATAGTTAGTGGAACTAACTATATATGAAATTTCAATGGTTTTGTGTGAGTAAAATAAGGTTTTGAAAAGGCTAATCCCTAACTATATATGGTCTATAACCAATGGTTTTTTCAGTGAATTTTCAAGGTTTTGTAAATGCAAATTCCTAACTATATATGGCCTATAACCTATGGTTTTTTCAGTGAATATATATATATATATATGTATATATATATTCACAGAAAAAAACATAGGTTTCACACCAGTTATAGTTAGCTAGAAATTTTACTGACATAAAACCATTGAAATTCCCATGTTATAGTTAGTTGAACTCACTATAACTTGCGCGTTTAATGCACTGCTGATGACGTCACATATTACATCACTCATGACATGGTCAGTGACATCACTCATGACATCACTGATGACACCATCCAGTGAATGTGTGTCTTTCGGAAAAATAAATATGTTTTATATATGTATATGTAAAGGTCGATGGAAGAATAAATCTTTAAATAAGTGTTTTAATGAATGTTTTAAAAAAAAAAAAAATCGATTGGTTAACTGGCTTATTAAGTGTATCTTAGTGAATACATATATTAGCGAGTAATGTTTAAATATTTAAATATATGTATCAGTGTTTCACTTTGTGTATAATTGGCTGCATGGGTTGGTGAGTAGCTACATGTGTGTGTATATGGGTTATTAGATTTTTTTTAGTATCAGTATGAGTCTCTGTATGGTTTAGTGGGGGTATTACTTAGCACATAGATGCATCAATGACTGACTCACTGTTTGTGTGTGTTTTGAAGACAGCATATGTGCAGGACTGTATGGGTGGATGAGTGTGTATATGTGTGTGTTAGTGAGTGAATGACTGTCTCACTAGTGTCTTTATCAGTAACGACATATGTTTTAATCTAGTATATATGAGTATTGATGTTTGTAAGTGAGTATATGTGAGATTGTAAGAGTTCCTTTTTAAATAAGTATGTTTTTCTATAAGTGATTGTTTAAGAGAGTAAGTATGTGTAAGTTTTCTTAGAAGTAAGGTGGTAGTGTGTGTATAGATGTATATGCAAACAAATGAAAGTTCAATAGTTTATTTGCATGTGTGAGTATGTGTGTGAGTAACTTTTGGATGACTGTCGGTGTGTAACAAGATGTATAGGTGTATCACTACATATGATGAGTGAGTATATGTATGAGTGACTATATGTATGTATGACTGACGACCGCCAAATTCTATTTGGAATAACTTTGGTGCCAGTTGACGAATCTGCCTGAAAACTTCCTCAAATGTGCCTCGCGGAGCTCCGGTCCTTCCTTGAAAGTTTCGGCGGGATTCGTCAAACGGGGGCCGAGATAAAAGGGGGGTCCTAAAACGATTTTCCCCATGTTAATTTCCATAGGGCATTCGACCTCACTTTTAGCCCGAACGGCTGAATGGATTTCCACCAAACTTGGCAAAATTGTAGGGACTGGTAGCCCGTTGTGCCTTTGCTATGTCTCAATATATGTGCTCCAGTGGTTTTTGAGTAATTTAGGTTCAAAAAATATATATATATCTATAGGCGCGCCCAGGTACGCACACCGGGGAGCGCACTGGGCGTGCTACGCGACTTGCGCGCGGAAAGCTGATTGGCTCTCGGGTGTCTGTAAACATTCGAAACAGTCCGGAGCGGCCGCCATCTTGTGTCTCGGTAAGATCGAGACACAAGAGGTGGCAAAAACAAAGGGGGAAATGACCATTTAAAAAACCTATGAAATTCACTGAAAAAACCATAGGTTTCACACCAGTTATAGTTAGGAATTAGCATTTAAAAAACCTATTAAATTCACAGAAAAAACCATAGGTTTCACACCAGTTATAGTTAGCTAAAACGTCACTTTGTAAATATGACTCAATAAGGTGCATTTTTTACAGCACTGGTGCGTCAAAAAAAGTGACGTACTGTGGCGTAAAAGTGACGCATGGCCTTAAAAATGAGGCCTTCAGTCTTCTACTCATGCGTCATATTAAATATATGACGTATTATGTCGCAAGTACTTACAGATACGTCATTTTTTCAGACATATCTGTAGGCGCAAAAGTGATGCATTGCTGGAGTGTGTCACAAAAATGATGCAACTCCAGCAATGCATCCTTTCACATGGGGCCAGGCCCATGTGAAAGGGCCTGCATCAGTCTTGCGCCTGCTGTGAAACAGGCGCAAGATTTTGACGCAACAGCGTCATAAAAGTGACGCAGTGATATCTCATAGATTTCACTGCGTCACCTCTTGCGTCAATATGTCCCTTTTGCATACATCACACCTGACATAGGTATAATGTGGCACAGGGGTTTACAAAGTGACGCATCTACCTAGATGCGTCACTTTGTAAATATGACTCAATAAGGTGCATTTTTTACAGCACTGGTGCGTCACAAAAAGTGACGTACCGGTGGCGTAAAAGTGATGCATGGCCTTATAAATGAGGCCTTAAGTCTTCTACTCATGCGTCATATTAAATATATGATGTATTATGTCGCAAGTACTTACAGATACGTCATTTTTTCAGACATATCTGTAAGCGCAAAAGTGATGCATTGCTGGAGTGTGTCACAAAAATGATGCAACTCCAGCAATGCATCCTTTCACATGGGGCCAGGTCCATGTGAAAGGGCCTGCATCAGTCTTGCGCCTGCTGTGAAACAGGCGCAAGATTTTGACGCAACAGCGTCATAAAAGTGACGCAGTGATATCTCATAGATTTCACTGCGTCACCTCTTGCGTCAATATGTCCCTTTTGCATACATCACACCTGACATAGGTATAATGTGGCACAGGGGTTTACAAAGTGACGCATCTACCTAGATGCGTCACTTTGTAAATATGACTCAATAAGGTGCATTTTTTACAGCACTGGTGCGTCACAAAAAGTGACGTACCGGTGGCGTAAAAGTGATGCATGGCCTTATAAATGAGGCCTTCAGTCTTCTACTCATGCGTCATATTAAATATATGATGTATTATGTCGCAAGTACTTACAGATACGTCATTTTTTCAGACATATCTGTAAGCGCAAAAGTGATGCATTGCTGGAGTGTGTCACAAAAATGATGCAACTCCAGCAATGCATCCTTTCACATGGGGCCAGGCCCATGTGAAAGGGCCTGCATCAGTCTTGCGCCTGCTGTGAAACAGGCGCAAGATTTTGACGCAACAGCGTCATAAAAGTGACGCAGTGATATCTCATAGATTTCACTGCGTCACCTCTTGCGTCAATATGTCCCTTTTGCATACATCACACCTGACATAGGTATAATGTGGCACAGGGGTTTACAAAGTGACGCATCTACCTAGATGCGTCACTTTGTAAATATGACTCAATAAGGTGCATTTTTGACAGCACTGGTGCGTCACAAAAAGTGACGTACCAGTGGCGTAAAAGTGATGCATGGCCTTATAAATGAGGCCTTCAGTCTTCTACTCATGCGTCATATTAAATATATGACGTATTATGTCGCAAGTACTTACAGATACGTCAGTGTTTCAGACGTATCTGTAAGCGCAAAAGTGATGCATTGCTGGAGTGTGTCACAAAAATGATGCAACTCCAGCAATGCATCCTTTCACATGGGGCAAGGCCCATGTGAAAGGGCCTGCATCAGTCTTACGCCTGTTGTGAAACAGGCGCAAGATTTTGATGCAACAGCGTCATAAAAGTGATGCAGTGATATCTCATAGATTTCACTGCGTCACCTCTTGTGTCAATATGTCCCTTTTGCATACATTACACCTGACGTAGGTATAATGTGGCACAGGGGTTTACAAAGTGACACATCTACCTAGATGCGTCACTTTGTAAATATGACTCAATAAGGTGCATTTTTTACAGCACTGGTGAGTCACAAAAAGTGACGTACCAGTGGCGTAAAAGTGACGCATGGCCTCATAAATGAGGCCTTCAGTCTTCTACTCATGCGTCAAATCAAATATATGACGCATTATGTCGCAAGTACTTCCAGATACGTCAGTATTTCAGATGTATCTGTAAGCGCAAAAGTGATGCATTGCTGGAGTGCGTCACAAAAATGATGCAACTCCACCAATGCATCTTTTCTTACCCTTCCACACCCCTGTTCCTTTTCTACATTTTCTTTGAATATCCACATTCCCCATGTTCACTCTCCTTCTCCTTACTTTCCTTCCCAACACTCACCTTCTTTCAGTCCCCCTACTTCACTTCCTTTCCCCTCTCATACCTTTCTGTTCTTTCTTACTCATTTTCCTTTCCTTTATCAATGCACTCCACTTCACTTACTCTTGTTCATTTTTTTAAGAATATAGCTCTTTGATGAGAAGTGGAGGTAGTTCTAAAAAGAACTTTTTTTTTCTTCTTTTTTCTTTTTTTTAGAACAAAAACAGGGTATGGGAACTGCTCAACAGGAGCAAAAAATAAATAAAAAATTAGGGCTGGGAACGGCAGCGATGGTTCTCCAATGATCGAACCATGAGCAGAACACTTTGCTCCCCATAGCAAAGTAGCTGATCACAGTGTCTGCATTTAAGGACGCCTTTGTTAAATGCAGGCTGAATGTTCGGAACCAGCTCTTGTGATCTCCCCCTCACCGATGTTGTTGGTCCTCCGGTGGATGTAGAGGCCCCATCACTGGGAACCTCTTGTGCCAGAGCCCTGACACTTTCCCGGGCAAAAATCTGGGGGTGCCTCCTCTCCACATGGCGAATCATTGTGGAGTTCCCAAAAGAATATTTTTTTGTGGGGTCACCCCGTGACAGGACTGTGTGACAGATCCTGCACTCCACTTTTGGAGCATTTACCTTCTTTTGGTCTTCTGGTATGGAAAAAAACTTCCATATGAAGTGTTCTTTTACCCGGGGTGGAGGAACCTCTTCATCAATAAATGTCTCTCTGTCATCATCACTGCTGGATTCTCTGGCAGTCATGGTAATCCAAGAAAGATCCAAGAGCAAAAAACAGGTCTTCCAGTCACAAAAGTGAAAGAAGAAATGAAGGAAATGGGTGGGGATTTCATTCTTTTAAAAAAAAACTGTTAGCAACCAATGAAAAGTGTTATTTTAAGGTCACATGACTTGGTGCGCTTACGCTGCGCGCACCGAAGCGCTTCCGGGGGCGCTCACGCGGCGCGAACGTAGGCGCTTTTGGGGGCGCTTATGCGGCGCACCTAAGTGACGTTTTGATAGTTTCAAGGAAATGCAAAATCATTTTCATTTCCTTATTCAAAAAAACTGCTTTTATATGTATGGTACTAAATGTCTTGCGTTATTATTTACTTTTCATTCATTTTTTTTTTCACAAACGCAAGTAGCGCTCTGGGTGCGCTTTCCGGAGAGCTTACCGGTGCGCGCACCCAGAGCGCCCCAGGAAATAATGATTAAAAAAAAATAATAATATAAAAAGTAATAATTAAAACTTACACAAAACAGCAAATTTATAAAAAAATCGTAGGTTAGAAACTCGATATAGAAAGGAATTTGCTTTTAAAAAACCTTTGAAATTCACTGAAAAAACCATAGGTTTCACACCAGTTATAGTTAGGAATTAGCATTTTAAAAACCTATGAAATTCACTGAAAAAACCATAGCTTTCACACCAGTTATAGTTAGGAATTAGCATTTAAAAAACCTATTAAATTCACTGAAACAACCATAGGTTTCAAACCAGTTATAGTTAGCTGGAAATTTTACTGAAATAAAACCATTGAAATTCCCACGTTATAGTTAGTTGGACTCACTATAACTTGCGCGCCTGCAATGCACTGCTGATGACGTCACATATTACATCACTCATGACATGGAAGAAGCCGTCTGGCGGGCGGTCCGTGGTCAGGGCACCGGAAGCCCTGAAAACTATCACAATAGTACCTCCTCCCTCGAGAAAGATCACCACGGACACCTCACATGGATTGCAGAAATTTTAATCATCCAACTGCACAGCAACGCGTTTCGACTTTACGTCTTGATCACGCTAAAGAAGCTACACAGTGACCATACTTAAATATACTGTTTGTGAAAAAACATGAAAGAAGGACTAACCCCGTAGTGAAAAAAGTGAAACATAGTACACAGTGGATCCGCCATCTTTGCCTAGTCACAAATATATACAAATCAGTTATAATATGTTACGTTATGGACGATCAATGATCTTGTCATTACACAAATAATGTCATCGTCGCAGAATGTATTGCTAATTGATACCATAATGCAAAATAAATGCTGTCCTCGTAACATGCAGAAAGGAAGGTCTTGCCCAAGTGGGCAAATCGTTGCAACTCATATCCTTACTAAACATACGGTCACACAGAATGCTCTTAACAATAGGTATTATTGCATGATACCCTTATGGAAAAATATAATGTCCATATAGCGAGCAGCATTGGAAGGTCTCGCCCAAGTGGGCAAGTAATTGCAACTGAAATCGTCAAAGGATGACCATGTCATGAATGATGTAATATGTGACATCATCAGCAGTGGATTGCGGGTTCGCGATATATAGTTAGCGCATCTAACTATATATGGAATTTCAATGGTTTTATGCGAGTAAAATAAGGTTTTGTAAATGCAAATTCCTAACTATATATGTTCTATAACCAATGGTTTTTTCATTGAATTTTCAAGGTTTTGTAAATGCAAATTCCTAACTATATATGGACTATAACCTATGGTTTTTTCTGTGAATTTCATTGGTTTTTTAAAAGCTAACATCTGTAGCTGTAAAATGTATTCTTCTTTAAAACCCAAAATATATTTTAGATGTTTATTGATTATTTTTTATTGAAATATTTTTTTTCTTCGCTTCCGGTAAGCGAACCGGGAAGCTTTCCGTTAGCTCATCTTGATGCCGCGATCTAGTACGCGAACCAGTAAACGTTACGTTAGCGGAACTGTGACGCGTCGCGGAAGCGCGACGTATCATTGTCGCGTAATGCGTCTTATGACGCGCCGCTTTAGCGCTCCCGAAAGTGCTCGGGACCGCGAACCGGAAACGATGCGGGACGCGGCGCGCACCGCGTAACGTGAGCGGAACAAGTCATGTGACTTGTTTATCAAAGTTTTCATTGGTTCATTTCACTTTTGGTTTCCAAATGATGTATGACTAGGTCATGTGACCTAAAAATAACACTTTTCATTGGTTCAGAACTTTTGCTTTTCCCAAATCATGTAAACCCCTTCTTCTTTCCTCACTCTGACTTTCATCTTGGTGAGAGAAAGACCATTTTCCATTTTGATTGCAATGGCTTCTATCTTTGCTTCAGCTGGTGGACCCCCACCACCACCTCAACCTCCTCATGACAAGAGAGGACCACCATCTCAATTCATCTCAAACAGAGAGGAGGAAGAGGACGACTTAGAAGAAGAGGACACTGATGAACCTGAATTTATTCAGGAGTTGCCCCGTGTTTCCCGAAGGAAAACAAGTTTCATTTGGCAGTTTTTCTCAATTCCTCGAGGGGAGAAGAAGGTTAATGCCAAATATGCCACCTGCCTAATTTGCAAAAAAAGATTATCACGAGGCACAGAGAAAAAGTATAGTATGGGCAACTATACTATGCATCGCCATATGGTCAGGTGGCATCCATTAAATTACAGCCGGGCAGAGTTAAGGGACCTGCAAGATAATCCCCCGACAACTCCTGTGGCCAAATCAACTTCTAATATATCTTTGACTGTAAGAGAGGCACAGGAAACTGTGCCAAACATACAGCCAAACTTCAAGCACATGAAGTTTACGTGCATACATTGTGGTGCTATGCTCTCATGTGGCAACATGAGCGTAAACTTAATCAACTTGGTGTTTGATAACCATAACTGCCCTAACCCACCCAAGCAGTAATTTTTTCTTTGCTCCTGTTGAGCCCTTTTCAATGCCTGTTTTTTTGTTGTTTCCCCTTCATGAAAAATACAAAAAAAACAAAAAATGTTCTGAAAAAAAAAAAAAAAAAAAAAACAAGAAAAACATTAAAAAAAAGTTCTTTTCAGAACTACCTCCCCTTTCAAATAAAATTGCTAGAATGTTTAGCACTCTGGCAAGCTCTATTTATTTTGGTTCGCTTCAAGTTCGCTGCCCGGTTCGCGAACTTTAAGCGAACTAAAAAAATATTTTTTTTTTAAAAAGAAGAGTTAGTATAAGGGAAGTAAACAGAGAGTAATGTAAAAAGAAAGACAGCTATAGAGAGTAAATCAGAGATAGTGTTTAATAGATCTATTTATTAATTCAGGATGACGATAAGGTGTGATGTCTCGTGAGGTTTGTTTAAGGTGAGACCTACTCAGGGTTACAGATCAATTTTACACTTGTTGAAGAATACAGAGCAGATAAAGCATGTGAAGGCCTACCAATGAAGTAAATCATATCCTCTTATTACATCATTCATGACATGGTCAGTGACATCATCAGCAGTGCATTGCGGGTAAAAAGAGTAGAAAACATTTACCTTATAATTCTTGTTACCTTTTTTAAATATTTTTTCATACTTTCAATCTGTAAAAGAGAGAACAAACATTTCCAAAAATATTACTACATGTATTTAAAAATTACAAAAGAAAAGGGAAAAGGTTCAAGAAGAAACACTTTTTCAACAATTTTGACATTTACAGAAGCCTCTGCTTCTCTACGTCCCCTACACAATCCTAAAGATATATATTTTAAATAAACAGTATCTTCATGCTGATGAACTGAGACCTATTTTGGAACATGGTACTTCTTTTGCACTGCTGATGTCTCACAATAGTGATGCAATAGCAGCACAAAAAAGATGTAAAGCCATCATAAAATTGTGTCTAATATTTTAAATGATAGTTTCAGGATGCAAATAAGATGTGTGCTTTGAAGAGCTTTCTTTGAGGTGAGGCCTATTCCTTTTTTTACAAAAAACAGTACCCAGAAATACAGCACTATAAGCATTAAAATTGACACTTACAGAAGACTCAGTTTCTCCATATCTACCTCACATTTCTAAATGTATATCATAAGTACAAACAGAAGAACATTAATTATACATGTTATATGGTTTATTTTTGCTGTTCTCAGAATGTATCAAATTTCACTTAAATCAGTGACTTGAAGGTATTCATCATGTAACAGCGGGGAAAAAAAACACAATCAAAATGACTGTGTTTAAAAAACCCATACAACCTAAGAAATCTGATTTCAAAACTCCTTAAAATTAACTTACTTTCAATGACGTCGAAGGATCTCCTATGAACAGCATTCACTCTGTTGTGCTATAAATATTTTCAGCCCGCCAATTTCTGAAAGAAAACCTCCATCGATACGAAAAATATGTTACATAGAAGAAAAGACTTCTCTCATTCTATCACATGTTTCCACTAGGCCAAATCATGTTGCCGCGATTCGCTACTCTTGTAATTCTTCCAATCAAATCCCGACATTTTCTATTTTCGCAACTTTCAAAAAGAATACATTTAAGATTATTTTCACAATCCTGGACTACTAATATCTTACCCTTCTTTGTCACTCATGTTCTCCTTTTCCTATGACACTGATACTGCTTACTATGAAGCAGACTTACTTGCATCAGGTTTATATAGTTGGATTTTTAAATTGGCATTATAATTAAAAGTTTTGGACCAATAATCTAGACAGCATTGCAGACTTACATTCCCTCTACTTCATGAACCTTTTGCAATTCTTCACAGGAAATCCCGAGATTCTTTCATTAAAATTTTGGTTTTAAAAACACCAGGTAAGAATTTTTAAGGTCAAACGGCAATTTTTTTTTGAAAGTTACAACGGAATCATTGCAGAATGACCAGCCGTTTCGAGACTTTAAATAAGCTGTATAATGTCCTGATGTTGTTGAAGGACCATCGTGATAGATAATTGCTACAGTTACAAAAGTCCTTCCTGATATTGAAAGCTGAGAAGCCACAACATTTTTTATTAAAGTTGACAATTTTGATCCATCAGGCCTACATCGTTGAATCATTAAAATGACATACTGTCCATATCTACGTATAAATAATGTTGACATCATTTCAGATTTACATTGGCTACACTCCATGTTGTGATCCGCTGCATTTACTAGCTTATTAAAGGAGACTGATTTACTGTCTGGCAAAGTTAAATATATAAATCTTTCTGAGTCTACACTAGTAGTACTTGATACCCTACAATTCTCGCAGTCATGCTGCCATTGATAAGAAAGCCCAAACAGGTGATCTACATCTACACCCTCATCTTGCAATACATCAAGCATATACATTAAAAACTCCTGACAATCTTGCTGATTATTTTCAGAGAAGTCTGTTTGCCCTGAACATTCATCTAACAGATAACGAACTTCAGACACACTTTCTACTTTTGTTCGATCAGTGCTACATTTCTCGAAAACAGAATTCAATAAACAGCATAAAATTTGTTCTGAATTCAACAGAATCTGTTCTTTTAAACTCTCTAGTGAAAAGAGAACATTAACCACTACATTTGCATAGCAGTTGACACCAGAACTGTTTTCAAATTGAAAACCGACAACATCTTCAACAGAATCCACTTTCTTTCTGCTAACAATTTTCGGTTCATTGACTTTTAGTCTTTTTGCAACAACCTCCCTACTATTACTGATATTTCTACGTTTGCGGCCTACCACACGTTTCTCAAACAAAGGATATTGAGGCAAATGTGGCGCATACTCTCTTCTTAACCTATTGTATTCCTTAACACAATCTAGATCCGCACAAATGTTTGTGACATCACAGTCAATCAAGTACAATCCTGATAAAGTTCTAACTCATGACAATGCCACATATGCCATACCCTCCTTGAACACAGAACTGCCAATATTCACCAATGCACTGTCTACACTTAAACCTTGCGATTTATGAATTGTTACCGCATATGCCAAGCAAACAGGAAACTGTTTACGGCGAACATATAAGTCTTTAACAAGCAAAAACCTAGCAGAACAACGACCAATTAGCTGTACTTCCTCAATGCCATCAAATTTAATTTTTAAAAATTCTATTCCATCTCTATTTCTGTACTTCTCAAAATCAACAACATTACCCATTGATCCATTTACCAGACCTCTTTCAACATGTAAATTTCTTCTCAAAATGATTCGGCAATTTAAACACACATTCAAAGTCTTTTCAAAACCCGCTGTTTTAGATATAGTCTTCTCTAATGAATCCAATTTTGATTTCAAATTTTCTGACAAAATAATTGTTGATCCCATGTGCTCTATTTTGTCAATAGCTTCAAGTTTCACAATCTCTTGCTTTTCTAAATTCAACATTTTGTTGTTGAAGATGGCACATTCTGCAAGAGTTGGCATCAAACATATTCCGGATTTCTTCTCAGTAATTTTCTGAAAAATATTCTCAGCCACAATCTCTTGTTCGGGATATAAATTTGAAAGTAATCGTGCATTTAAAGCTTCTTTTCCATGCTCGGTCACTTTTCCAATTCTAATATCTTGTAGAATATTCTTGTAATCTTCATCTTTTGCCTGACGCATATTTTCATGCAGTTCAGCATAATTGAAGTTTAACCATATATTGACGTTGCCAATGCTCCCTAGGCACTTCCTGGTATCTTCATGCGTGAGTATTTTGAACACAGGTTCTCCTTTTACTGGTGTCAGCTGCAGAAGATCTCCGAAAACAATGATGTGTTTGCCACCAAATAACACATCATATTCAGTTTTAAGTACTTCTTGCATTCTCAAATGCACAAAGGCAAGCATGACATTGGAAACCATGCTTACTTCGTCAATGATAAGTAGTTTCATTTTCCTCAAGACTCTTGAAACTTCACAGCAAGCATCCCCAGATAACTTGTGATATTGTAATTTGTTGTCATGCTCCACCGGCAGCATCAGTAGACGATGCAAAGTAATACCTTTAATGTTATGTGCTGCAAGTCCAGTAGGAGCGGTGACAACACAAGACAGCGATGACTCAGTCCTTTCCTGCAGATAGCATGAAATTGCTTTAATGAGGAAACTTTTTCCAGTTCCCGCTTCTCCACTCACATACAGTAGGACAGGCTTCAACGATGTACATGAGCACTCTTTCTTCTCATGACTTAATCCATGCTCAATTTGCTTGGTAACTTCATCATATATTTTCCTCTGCTCAACGTTGAGTTGTTTTTCCAAGTCTTCTAAGTTAACTGAATCCTCCTGAGCATGTGCCATGGCTCTTTCCACTTCATTCATAGCAGTGGCAGCTTCATTTTCGATAATAGGTCCTCCAAGTGGATCTTGACTCAATGAAACAGAACTCTGACTGTCCTGAGAACTGTCTCTGGCAATCTCGGCTGCAATCGTTGCTTCCTGCTCAATTTCCAAAGTTAGCATTTCTTGATATTTGGGAAAAGCAGGACATTCTATGCTATCCTTAGCAGCAGTGAAAGAGTCTTCGTAACAGAGGAAATCTCCAAGCAGTTCCTCTTCTGCGCGCCAAGGCTTGAAAAGTTGCAAAAGTGCTAAATAGAAAAACTCCTTTTTTTCTGAAGATTCGCCACTCAATTTTCGATGGTTTACTAATTGGCATTTTCTTTGCTTGACCAGGCATCCCTCACTTCCAATTACAGCATACACTCCTTTCTCAATATCTTCTTTGATGTTCCTCTTGAATATATAATTTTGTAGAACCTCATATAGACAAACATTCTCAAGGTGACTGCTTCGATTTGGATAATATGTATCCAACATGTTGGTCTTCAAAATGTCGGTACTGTTTGGTTCCTTTTCTGCCAAATATTCAATTTCCCGGACAGGTTTTAGAACCCGATTTCGCGTTGCAGCAAGACCAAGACTCGCCCAAACAATACTCCTGGATTTGGCATAGAGACTTGCTGAAGACAATCGATCTGAACATTCGTAAGCTCCGATTTCTCGATGCGACAACATCTTCAGACTGAAACTGTACAACTTCTTGCTGAGGCTCTTTTCATGGGAAATGTCCTCCCACATATCCTTCAGTTCTGTCTTTTCTTTTTTGGTGATGTAAGATGTCACATACCGAGCCACAGCCATACAGTTGTCACCCACAAACTGTATATCCATGTTAGCATTCCACATGGACAAAATCACTGGGTTGTAGTCGTTGATGTACTTGGACTCTTCATTCCTTTTCAAATTGTATGTATTTTTGGGTGATTTCCTCGTCACATTATGTCGCAGTGAAGACATCAAACTGTTCACTTTTCCTTTAGAAATCACCGGTCGTGGAAAGTTGAAACGACATTTGGTGTAGAACTTGTCCTTGTTTCTGAATTTACGACGACAATACTTTCCACAACGATGGCTTTGGAAACGTAGAACTTGTTCTCTTAGGCTTTTCTTCTCCGTTGCGTTTGGAACAGCACACGTAGAATACTGTTCTATGAAATTCATCACTAAGTCATCCGGATCTGTTCCAAATTTAGGTGCATCCTTGATCCACAACAACATATGTATATGAGGAGCACCTCTTGCTTGGTACTCCTTTCTCCAGAAGAAATCCAACACCTCTCCAAGAGGTGGATTCTTCTTATTTGTGATGAAAGACATCATAGCTTCAAATCTATGATTGAAGTACCTGCATACATTCACAGGATCCAAAGAACACAGTTCTCCAGGTGTCTTGAATTCAATGTTTTCAATATTTCCATTTGCCTCTCGTAGAAATTCAAGTAAGTCTTCCCAGCCATACTCGGCACAGCTGAGAGTGAGGAACCATGTCGGAGTTCCTAAGTTCCTCAGCATACATTTTAAATCACCATGACGACGGTACCAGTACTCATTAGTACCACGCTGACACGCCATGAGATTAATTAAGTGAGAATCCAAAATACTGTCTTGGACATTGACTTTATGCATAAAGTCCCTTGCCGAGATATTTCGCATCTGTATACCACTTTTTAAGATGTGGTTCACTGCATATGACAGTCCAGACAGATCGCTTTCAAACAGGAGATGAAACAAATAGGGAATGCATTGACGAAACCTAGGATCTTCTGCATACAATCGTAAAGTCCGGTATTCAGACGCAGGAATTTGATGAGGTCGCTCATCATATCTTCCTCCTCGACCTGTGGGAAATAGCTGTGGGAAACACCGAGCTTCCAAACTTTCCTCCCAAACACTAATGGGACTCCCTTTAGCTTGTTTCATTTGAAACAACTCAATAGCATTCCCCATGACTTCCTTGGAATGCAAAGGGTGAACACTATAATGTTCATATATTTCTTCACTTTTAGAGGCCTCTACTTTCTCAATTTGGCCAGCACACAAATCGCTATCCTCTTCATCACTTACTTCCTCTTCTGCAACATATACATTCTTATAGTACTTATTATTTGTCTTCAAATACACTGTTGCCTTTTTGACTTTCCTAACATCCACTAAATCTTGCCATATTTTCTTATTCTTTGTCGGAACCCCATTAACCAAGATAACCAGAGGTTCCTCTTCCACTTTTTCTATTCCAATTGTGTTAATGTTTTTGTTCAAATCTAGAGGCAAATAAACAACTCTTCCCTTTAATCCTCTCTGTAAATCTGCTGGAGGCAACTTCCCTGTCTTTGGCTCCATTCTTACAATAGCCTGAAAGGGATGGATACTTTGAATCAAAATACATTCATAAGTATTTAAATCCTTCAATTCAGAAGGAATCTCAACCAATTCCAGATTATTATGAACTGCCCTAGCAGGCATCTGGTTTTGGTTTAATTTATTACAACAATAAGTACACACACATTGATCCGATCCTAAATCAAAATAATTTTCTACCATCAAGTATGTGGCAAAATCCTTCCATTCACTATTATTTTCCCTTTCACTTTTTGCATATAAATCCACTACCTTAGTCTGATTCTTATAATAAGTGCGTCGACAACATACACAAGTGAAATTAGGCCTCTCACTTGATTTCATCTGAAAAGTGGCAATTTCCTTCTGAAAATTATCTGTACTGGAAACCTGTACATTATCTTCAACATTACCCTCTACTTCAGGGTCAATTTGAACATTCTCATCTTTACTACTAAAGTAACAAAACTCAATTTCTTCACAAATATTCTTCACATCTATTTCAGAACCATGCAAAAGAGCAGCACATAATTGTTTAAGCATAATTGCTGGACTCTTAGCATAATACAACATTCTCACTAATTTTCTCACTTTATTATGATGCACTGCTACCATCCTGAAATGATGAAAAACACTCTGGCATACTCTCCTGGAAAGACAAGCCAGTGAATGACCACGCAAACCTGTCATTTGTCTCACTCTGCAAGGATCTAAATCTTGCAACAACTTCATTTTCTGCTTCAAACTTTTCTTATTAAATGTCTGTATAAAATCACAAAGCAAATTGATGGAAACCTGTCGCACACTGCAAATAGAACTACACTTCCAAATGTACACAGGACCCTTAGGACGTCTTCCTAAAACCTCATCACTTAGCACCTCTTCTATCTCTGTTGTCACAAGTTTTTCTTTTTCAACTGGACAACCATCCTTCACTTCATAAGCTCGACCACTGGTGTCAACTGCAAACATCAAATCATTATCCTGAAAATAACTCTCCTCATTAAAAAATGCCTCAGAACTTGAACTATGCATCCATTCTCCGGAAAAAACTTCACAAAAGTTACTACGATTTACTACTCTCTTCCATCTACTGTTTGTTTTGAAATCAGAAATTACCTTGCTTAGTTTCCTAATTCTATTGATTACCAAAATAAACAACTTTCGCTTAATTTCAAAAGCATGATCAATAATTTTCTCTACATTTTTCTTCTTCTTATAAAATGCCACTTTTTGTTGGCCTTTTTTAATATTTCTTAATAAATTAACTATTATCCTGTTACGGAACATTCGTTTTCGAATGTCCCTAAACTGTTGTTTCCTTCTACTATCATGCACAGAGTTATCTCTTCCTCTACCAGTAACATTTTTGATGGGTCTTTCCTTTCCATTTAAATTACTCTTCTTTTTCTGAACTGAAACATTTTGGCGAAAAATACTTTTTTTACTAAAAATATTTTTTAAGAATGATTTTGTGCTCTTACCCGGAGCTTTCTTGGTGTTTTGATAAGTATTTGGGGAAGAGGACTGCTGCAATAAAACATCATCCTGCTGTCTTTGACGTTTTCTAGCCTTTCTAATTCTATTTTTCGTAGGCATTTTTCAAATTTAAAAAAGATCTGCAGTTGAATCTGTGGAAAAATATAATAAAAAATGTTATTAACCACTATTACCAAACAGTAAATGAATAACAGTCATCAAAAACTTAACGCCCTACTTATTATTTAACATAGAAAATCTTTTGCACCAGCACTGCATCACAAGGACATTTTCAGTCATTTCCTCTTGAATGCAGGTATACAATTGATTTATGTGCTGTGTTTAAAAACGATTTTTTGAAATCAATTACATTTCTGGGTATGTACTGCTAGAGCTTTATAGGTTGCTTTGGGTCATATTTATAAGGCATATGAGTGTCTATAATGTTATTTTTCCTTTTTAAATGGAAAGCGTTCTTCATGGTGCAAGTTTCTTATAAATACGCTCCCACCTGCGAAACGGAACTTTGCGATGCGAAGCTGATTGCCTCCCCGGTGTCTGTCAACATTCTAAACAGACCGGAGCGGCCGCCATCTTATCTCTCGGTAGGATCGAGAGAGAAGAAGAGGTGAAAAACGAAGGGGGAATTTAATGAAAGGGGGCAAGGTATACCCCTCTTGACCCCCTAGGAATGTTGTTGGGGTTTTTAAAGGGTCCCGTGGGGAAAATAAAAAAAATATATTTTTCACGGTAGAAGCGCTTTCCGAACACCAAACTGGGCCGCAAACTGCTGGCGAAACGGGAATAGGTATAAGGGGGTGCGGGAGACCATTTTGTGCTTCGTTTTAATTAAATTACTAAGTATAAGGGGGTGCGGGAGACGTATCCTAATCCCTTATATTTTCTGAGGGTGGCTGAGAAGGCTCATATATGTTGATACATGTGTTCCAGCGGCTGTGCGTGAGCTTTTTTTTTTGTCTTTGCTGCGTGACGTCTGTTAACGTTCGATTCGAAGGAAATCAGGAAGTGTTGACCACCAATTTGTCAGTGCGATAAAATATTTCGTTATAAATGAATCCTTATTGATAAACATTGTCTGCGCCATCTTGTCTTTTTTACAATGCCACAATTTTGTCGTGCACGGCAGCCATTTTAGATGCCAGGCCGGTCCCAGGCTATCACCTAGCCCCAGCTGTAGAGAATCCAGACATGCCAACCCTCCCGATTCAGGCGTCAGACTACTGATTTCAGTGCTACCCACCGCCTCCCGATTCCTGCAAACAAAAACGCGGGGGCATATTACCAACCACTAGCGATAACTTGTTTAGAGACAAAAATTATCGCCGCACATCGGCGATTTTTATCGCAGATAAACCTTGCTATTAGCAAGGTTTATCGCAAATGCGATAAAAAACGGCCGCAATGCATGAATATCGCTGAAAAGTCAGCAATATTCATGCATTATCCAGCAAATGCTCTTAGCCATGTTATCCACCTCTCATTGGATAACATGGCTAAGAACTGCTCGCAAATGCGATAAGAAGCGGCCGCAATGCATCAATATTGCTGAAAAGTCAGCGATATTCATGCATTATCCAGCATATGCTTTTAGCCATGTTATCCACCTCCCATTGGATAACATGGCTAAGAACTGCTCATGGCCCCATGAGGAACGCTTTCCATTTAAAAAGGAAAAAATAACATTATAGAAAAGAATCGTTTTTAAACACAACATATAAATCAATTGTATACCTGCATTCAAGAGGAAATGACTGAAAATATCCTTGAGACACATGAAAGCGTTTTCTGGAATGCCCTAGCACCATTTTTTGGACATTATTAACATGGCTATGTAACTCCCATAATCAAAATCTAAATTTGCCAAGCGCAGGTGGGAACGTATTTACAAGACACTTGCCCCATGAGGAATGCTTTCCATTTAAAAAGGAAAAAAATAACATCAATTACACTCAAATGCCTTATAAATATGACCCAAAACAACCTATGAAGCTCTAGCAGTACATATCCAGAAATGTAATTGATTTCAAAAATGGTTTTTAAAAACAACATATCTGTTTCAGCTTACATAAGAGACCATGGAATGGGCTTCATATACAACAATAACTTGTGTTACTGCATGCCAGAATGCTACACCGAATATGCAATTACAATTTCTCAAATTAACAAAATCTATTTCTATATCACTACAGACAAAGCCACAGTTTAAAAACACAGCTTTCTTCATCATTTTCTCCTTAGCAAGGTTTATCGCAAATGCGAAAAAAAACGGCCGCAATGCATAAATATCGCTGAAAAGTGAACGATATTCATGCATTATCCAGCAAATGCTCTTAGCCATGTTATCCACCTCCCATTGGATAACATGGCTAAGAACTGCTCGCAAATGCGAAAAAAAACGGCCGCAATGCATGAATATCGCTGAAAAGTCAGCGATATTCATGCATTTTCCAGCAAATGCTCTTAGCCATGTTATCCACTTCCCATTAAATAACATGGCTAAGAACTGCTCAGGGCCCCATGAGGAACGCTTTCCATTTAAAAAGGAAAAAATAACATCATAGAAAAGAATCGTTTTTAAACACAGCATATAAATCAATTGTATACCTGCATTCAAGAGGAAATGACTGAAAATGTCCTTGAGACACATGAAAGCGTTTTCTGGAATGCCCTAGCACCATTTTTTCGACATTATTAACATGGCTATGTAACTCCCATAATCAAAATCTAAATTTGCCAAGCGCAGGTGGGAGCGTATTTACAAGACACTTGCCCCATGAGGAATGCTTTCCATTTAAAAAGGAAAAATAACATCAAAGACACTCAAATGCCTTATAAATATGACCCAAAACAACCTATGAAGCTCTAGCAGTACATATGCAGAAATGTAATTGATTTCAAAAATTATTTTTATAAACAACATATCTGTTTCAGCTTACATAAGAGACCATGGAATGGGCTTCATATACAACAATAACTTGTATAACTGCATTCCAGAATGCTACACCGAATATGCAATTACAATTTCTCAAAGTAACAAAATCTATTTCTATATCACTACAGACAAAGCCACAGTTTAAAAACACAGCTTTCTTCATCATTTTCTCCTTAATTCATACTATTCTCTATCTAAAATAAATAAATCTTTTCTCACCTTAGCAAATACTTTTTGAGTTTTGAAAACAGTCTCAGAAATACACCAAATTGTCTTCAGCAGAAGAAAAAGGATGCACTCCAGAGTCTGCAGCTATTGAAAGCACAGAAATACAGATATTCATTTCACATATCTCTCATATTAGCCAATCATAACTCTTCCCTCACTTTTTTCAAATCAAAACCCTTCCCCCCTCTGCCCTCTCTGCCTTTTTTCCATAGCAACGACCTCCTGGAAGACCTCTCATGTTTGCAAATTCACACAACAATGTTTCAATTGAACTCTGAACTCTCAGTGCACCTGCGTATCCAGTGCAATCTTTCATTAAAAGTTTCTTCCTTGACCATTCAAATTACATCTTTCAAAGAACACATCCATGCACCCTAACTTTCTGTTTTCAGAAATGGAAATACACCAATCACTGCTAATGAATCATTAGAATTGGAAATCCACAGTTTTTTTTCTTTACAAACTCCTACTGTTTCAACTGCCCTTTCATTACCACACTTCATCTGACTGCAGCACAACCTTCTCCCACCATGTTTAACGTCTGGATTGTTGGACATAGTTACATCCACTGGGCTCAAAGGTATGCTGAGAGCAGAAATTTACCCAACCTCAATTTACAAGATGTGGAAATTAAGTGGTTGGGCCAAAGAGGATTAAAATGTCACCAATTGATACCATTGGTGAAAACCTTTATGCATTTGCCAAAACCTGACCTGTTAATAGTGCACTGTGGAGGTAATGATTTGGGCACTTTGACAGGGGTAGGTCTGGAAATGCTTTTTAAGGACACCTTTGAGCAATTAATGGCACTTTTTCCTCAAACTGCCTTGGTATATTCCAATATATGCCAAAGACAGAAATGGAGGTGGTCCAACCAATTTTGTCCACAAATTGAGAAGTCGAGGAAGCATGTAAACAAATCTGTTTCAGCTTTCATGAGAGACCATGGAATGGGCTCCCTGTACAACAATAACTTGCGTTACTACATGCAAGATATCTACAGAGGAGATGGAGTTCACTTCTCAGATGAGGGCAACAGAATTTTCATTCTGAATTTAAGAATGTGCATTGGTACCTACTTATAAGTACCTAAATGTACCATAAACCCAAAAGCTCTTCTCAGAGCTACCCTTCATCTAATCACTCACAATTATTATTTTTTTCTAACTTTTTTCACAAATTTTCCACAAAATACGCTCCCCGGTTCGCTAACCGAAAGCTAACCTCGCGGAATTTTTTAAAAAAATGTTTTTTTTCCGCACATATAAGCCTCCTCAGCCACCCTCAGAAAACCTAGGGGGTCAAGATAAGTCTACCGTGCCCCCTTCTACCCATTCTGAACATTATTTGCCCTCCATCTTGTATCTTAATGCGACCGAAACACAAAATGGTGGACTCCCGTGACGCTTAAGGTTCGCTAACCGGGCCGCTTTCCAGAAAGCGGTCCTAAAAAAAGGTGGGAAAGTAATTAACAGAAAAACGACTAGAGACACTCTCACCAAATATAGATTAGCTCATACTACATAACAATCCCTTTCATTCTCACAAATTTGATTGAAATTTCATTTAGCCATTTAGCCTGTAGACCTATCTAAATACCCTGAGGTAAATTACTTCACAAAACACATCTAAAATATTGGAATTGACAACCAATGAAAACTTTACTTTCATTTACAATTTTTATTACCTGACATTTGATTGGTTATATACCTGAATATATATAAAGGAAGAGAAGGAAACACAGCCATTTTCACTGCTACTTCCTGAACTACATTTCAAGAGCATTTTCACCTCCCTGTAAAGTAAATTGATAATTTGTAAGTGGCACTTTAAATTAATTTGTAAAAACGTTTATTGATAATTATTTACTGTCCCCCTGCTATAGTTATAGATACAGATAAGCTCCTCTGTTACATTTATTGATTGACTTACACTTCTCTGCTATAATTATGAATGTACTTACTTTAACTTCACTGTTAAAAAAATAGAACTACATGTCTGAACTTAAACCCAACAGTGCCCTAACTCTTCTAATATAATTATTTTTTTTATGCAATTTACAGCAAAAAAATGGAAGGGGAGCACGAAAAACTAATGTTTCCTTCGACATTACATCCGAAGACATTTTAACTGAAGAAAATGTGGATGAAGATTTTATGGATGAATCTTTTGATGAACAATTTATTGAAAGCTTACAAGAGACAGAAACATCCATGTTTGACGAGATACCAGATGATATAATGCTGGAAGTTTTAATGAACTATGAAAATAATAAATACATTTTTTTTAAATCAAAATAAATAAATAAATAAAAAAAACGAACAAAAACAACAAATAATTAACATACAGTATTAGAAAAGTCTATCATTCTTTTATCCTTAAAGTACGCTGCCCAGAACGCTTTCCGGTTCGCAAACTTGGCGCTTACCACGCAAAAAAAAAATATATATTTTTTTTTTTTTGGACCCTCCTAGGCCCTTTTAAAACCTCCACATAAAACCTAGGGGGTCAACGAGGATCTACTATGCCCCCTTATGGTAATTTCCCCCTTTGTTTTGGCCTCCTCTTGTCTCTCGATCCTACCGAGAGACAAGATGGCGGCCGCTCCGGACTGTTTAGAATGTTGACAGACACCGGAGGGCCAATCAGCTTCGCATCGCAAAGTTCCGATACGCGAAAAGTTCGCTAACCGGATCGCTGCCCGGAGCGCTGTTACAGATATATATCTTGATTTAAACGTTAATTTCTCAAAATCCACTGAAGCACATATATTGAGACCTAGCAAAGGCACATCGGGCTAACAGTCCCTACAATTTTGCCAAGTTTCGTGAAAATCCATTCAGCCGTTCGGGCTAAAAGTGAGTCCAACCGCCCTATGGAAATTAACATGGGAAAAACGCGTTTTGGGACCCCCCTTTTTTCTCGGCCCCCCCTTGACGACCCCCTCCCAAATTTCCAGGAGCTGCTCAGAAACAAAATGTGCCATTTTCCTGAAAATTTCAGCCAATTCCGTCCACAAACGCCAAAGTTATTAGGCATAGAATTTTCAGAAATCCCATAGGGAAAAAATCCTAACTATATATACCTACTGGCGACCGCCAGTAGGTAATATATATATATATATATATATATATATATATATATATATATATATATATATATATATAACCTACTGGCGTCTCGCCAGTAGGTATATATAGTTAGGATTTTTTCCCTATGGGATTTTTGAAAATTCTATGTCTAATAACTTTGGCGTTTGTGGACGGAATCGGCTGAAATTTTTAGGAAAATGGCACATTTTGTTTCTGAGCAGCCCCTGAAAATTTGGGGGGGTTTCCTCAAGGGCGGGCCGAGAAAAAAGGGGGGTCCCAAAACGTGTTTTCCCCATGTTAATTTTCATAGGGCGGTTGGCCTCACTTTTAGCTCGAACGGCTGAATGGATTTGCACGAAACTTGGCAAAATTGTAGGGACTGTTAGCCCGATGTGCCTTTGCTAGGTCTCAATATATGTGCTCCAGTGGATTTTGAGATATTGACGTTCAAAACAAGATATATATCTGTAACAGCGCTCCGGGCTGCGCTCCGGTCCGCTTACTTTTCGCGAAACGGAACTTTGCGATGCGAAGCTGATTGGCTCCCCGGTGTCTGTCAACATTCTAAACAGTCCGGAGCGGCCGCCATCTTATCTCTCGGTAGGATCGAGAGAGAAGAAGAGGTGAAAAACGAAGGGGGAATTTAATGAAAGGGGGCAAGGTATACCCCTCTTGACCCCCTAGGAATGTTGTTGGGGTTATTAAAGGGTCCCGTGGGGAAAATAAAAAAATAAATATTTTTCACGGTAGAAGCGCTTCACGGGCCGCGAACTGGGCCACAAACTGGTAGCGAAACGGGAATTCGCCATTTTGTGCTTCGTTTTAATTAAATTACTAGGTATAAGGGGGTGCGGGAGACGTATCCTAATCCCCTATGTTTTCTGAGGGTGGCTGAGGAGGCTCATATATGTTGATATATGTCTTCCAGCGGCTGTGCGTGCGCCATCTTGTCTCTCGGTAGGATCGAGAGAGAAGAAGAGGTGAAAAACGAAGGGGGAATTTAATGAAAGGGGGCAAGGTATTCCCCTCTTGACCCCCTAGGAATGATGTTGGGGTTATTAAAGGGTCCCGTGGGGAAAAAAAAAATGATTTTTCACGGTAGAAGCGCTTCCCGGGCAGCAAACTGGTAGCGAAACGGGAATTCGCCATTTTGTGTTTTGTTTTAATTAAATTACTAGGTATAAGGGGGTGCGGGAGACGTATCCTGATCCCTTATGTTTTCTGAGGGTGGCTGAGGAGGCTCATATATGTTGATACATGTCTTCCAGCGGCTGTGCGTGAGCTTTTTTTTTTTTTTGCTGCGTGACGTCTGTTAACGTTCGATTCGATGGAAATCAGGAAGTGTTGACCGCCAATTTGTCAGTGCGATAAAATATTTTGTTATAAATGAATCCTTATTGATAAACATTGTCTGCGCCATCTTGCCTTTTTTCCAATGCCACAATTTTGTCGTGCACGGCAGCCATTTTAGATGCCAGGCCGGTCCCAGGCTATCACCTAGCCCTGCGGATGTAGTTTATGGCCCCAGCTGTAGAGAATCCAGACATGCCAACCCTCCCGATTCAGGCGTGAGACTACTGATTTCAGTGCTAGTCTCCCGCCTCCCGATTTCTGCAAGCAAAAACCCGGGGGCATATTACCAACAACTAGCGATAATTTTTGTCTGTAACTTGTTTAGAGACAAAAATTATCGCCGCACATCGGCGATTTTTATCGCAGATAAACCTTGCTATTAGCAAGGTTTATCGCAAATGCGATAAAAAACGGCCGCAATGCATGAATATCGCTGAAAAGTCAGCGATATTCATGCATTATCGAGCAAATGCTCTTAGCCATGTTATCCACCTCCCATTGGATAACATGGCTAAGAACTGCTCAGGACAGGTGTTAGCTTTTGGAGATATTCGCGCTTAGCGTGAATATCTCCAAAAGTTGGTAATAGGAGATAGCGATGTTAGGGACTGTTTCCAGTCGCTAACATCTTGGCACGCCTACTTTGCATGTCATTAGTGATAAATATCACTGACATGCAAAGCGGGGCCCAAGATGGTCGCTATCTCCTTTTAGCTGTCACTAACTGGTGTTAGCGACAGCTTGGTAATAGGGAGATAATTTTATCTCCGCTTTCTTGGCTTTTAAAGCCAAAAAAGCGGAGATAAACCCCCTTGATAATATGCCCCACGATTCCTCGGGGGTTTCAGGTGACAGGGCTTGGTATTGTGTTACGTGGTAATTCTTCCAGGAAACGTCAGAGGGTCGATGCAGGGGTTCTAGAAGGGGTGATAAACCATTTAAGCCTCATGAACAAGCGCATGGTCTTTTAAAGATCTGTGAAGTACTCGGGGCGGCGGTGTGTGTGTGTCCTCTTTCAGGAGCGGGCGGGGGGGGGCACTGCCAGCAACTTGCCAGGCCAGGCAGTGTTCAACACTTGCACCACCCTTTCTCTGCTTGCTATTGCGCTCCATGCTTCGGAAAGGTAAGAAAAAGAACGTGCATTTGAGTTTGAAATGTCCGATCCTGTAGCAGTACACTTGCAAAGCTCACACATGACAATAACCCGATTCAAGGCCCCATTCAACCGATTTTTTAAAAATATATAGCACTCCAACAAAGTAGGATTATAAAACTTTATTAACTTTTAAATATAACGAACGCAACAAAAACTGTAAATACATTTAAACATTTTTTGACAAAAAAAAGCAACAATGGTCAGAAGCTGTCTTTTGTGCGAATAGTCCCAAGGCAGCACAGCGTGCTGAGTTCTGGACGGCACCCAGGTGATGTCACCTGGGTGTCGCACTGGTTTTTGGTTTCCTACAATGCAGCTCAGAAAAACAGAGTGGGGCGTCCCGGGTGGTGCGGGGGGAGGCCTCGTCAGTAGCGGTCTGAAGTGCGAATAGTCCCAAGGCAGCAGAACGCGCTGAGATGTGGATGGCACCCAGGTGATGTCCAGTAAACTGCCGCACTGGTTTTGATATCCTACAATGCTGCTCCGAAAATTGGCGTGGGGCGGCCCGGGGGGGGCGTGGGGGAGGCGGCGTGAACGGGCCTCCCCAGGTGGCGGCCATCCAGCTGAGTTGCGCCCGCTCTTGCGGCTACAGCGTCTCGCTCACCATGTAGTTGACTTCCGCCCACTCTTGCAGTGCAGCGATAGGCGGCTGCCACAGGACTCTCAAAATGGCGGCCGGCTCTTCGGTTTTGGGCCTGGTCCACTAAAATGGCCCTGGGACACCTTGGAACTCGGACGCTTGCCTGCTAGGGCTTGGGCTCCAATCTCGAAAGCGTCCCCTCAGCTGTGAAGATTCTACAAAAGTCTTGGGGGCCCTCGACTCCTGCAGGCTTCCGGTGGGGAGCGGCTGCCATGATTGCTCGCGGAATGACCACGACGGAGCCACGAGATGGTGGTGCTCTCATGCTGACGCCAGCTTCAGTCTGAAACATCCAGAAACAAGGTGGGGCTTTCATCGTTTGGGAAAAAAAATGTTCTAAACCAATGAAAAGTGTTATTTTTAGGTCATATGACCAAGCCTTCCATCTTTAGGAAACCAAAAGTAAAATGAACCAATGAAAAGTTTTATAAACAAGTCACATGACCTGTTATGCGGCATAGGGCTACAAAAAGTGTAGAAAATCCGTTGGCACGTGAGGCGGCGTCAGTAGTGGACCGATGTGCGAATAGGCCGAAGGCAGCACAACGCGCCGAGATCCGGATGGCACCGAGTTAGTGTCTAGCAAGTTGCTGCACTGGTGTGGCTATCCTACAATGCCGCGCCAAAAATCGGCGTGGGGCGCCCCATTGGCCTGTGAGGTCACGTCAGTCAGTGGGGGCTGTGCGTCTCCCCCAAGATGGAGGCTCCTCGGCTGCAGTGGGGCGCCCCTTATCTTTTCACTCGCCGTCCAACTGAGTTGCGTCCGCACTTGCGCCTACAGTAGGCCGAAGGCAGCACAACGCGCCGAGATCCGGATGGCACCGAGGTGGTGTCCAGCAAATTGCCGCACTGGTGTGGCCATCCTACAATGCTGCGCCGAAAGACGGCGTGTCCAGCTGAGTTGCGGTCACTCTTGCGGAACAGTGACTCGAACGCGCAGAGATCCGGATGGCACCGAGGTGGTGTCCAGCAAATTGCCGCACTGGTGTGGCCATCCTACAATGCTGCGCCGAAAGACGGCGTGTCCAGCTGAGTTTCTCCCGATCTTGCGGTACAGTGACTCGAACGCGCCGAGATCCGGATGGCACCGAGGTGGTGTCCAGTAAGTTGCCGCACTGGTGTGGCCATCCTACAATGCTGCGCCGAAAGTCGGCGTGGGGTGCCCCGTTGGCTTATGAGGTGATGTCAGTAGTGGACCGATGTGTGAATAGGTCGGAACCAGCACAAGGCGCCAAGATCCGAATGGCAAGTCCTGGATGTTGAGTGCCATAGTTGAGAGTTCTGAGCAGTGCTTGTAAGACTGTCTGAAGCTTATTTGCACCTGCTGCAGCTTCACTATTGCCCTGGTGTGGCCAAAGATCGCACATGACATAGGCGGCCGGCTCCCGGGGTCCGGCGGAACTTTTTTCCTTTTCCTTTTTGCTTCTTGTCCCACAATCCGTTTCAAATGAAGACACGACCAGGTCCCTGAATGTGTGCAGGGGGACGTTATTGATTGAATCAAAATGGCGGCTTCACACAAAGCTGACTCAAGCGTTGCTGTTGATGCTATACAGACAAAAATTGGTTTTCAGTTTGTACATTCTTCAGGATTTTTTTTTCCATCGAAGGCTGATTGAGAGTTTGTAGAAAAATGGCTTCAGATTTTCCACATACTACTCTTCAACATTCTTCCTAAATGTAACAATGTGAGACTCACTAGGAGAACGGCTGTTTATCTTTCCTTTCAAAATGCTGCCAACAATATTTTCTGAATGGAAGACACCATCTTGTAGCATAAATGGCCGAAATGGGTTCTGGTCTGGCCGATGGTTGGTGGAGACATTTTGACTATATCTTGGACCTGCCCGGCCTCGCCCAAAATGGCGCCGGTATAAATGGGACTCGTAACTCCTTGTTGTGTACTGGTTGAACAACTTTGATATCACGAGATATGAATGCAGTTTTGATGCTCATGGCGGGCGGGGACGAGAATTGATTGAATATTTTGACATCCCTATTGATATTAAGTTCTGATGTGTTATTGATTACTGTAGTATTGAAAGTTCGAATTAACGTCACCCATGGTACTTGCCCGCAAATGTATATCTAGATGATTTTTTTGTAAGTGGCCCTGTCGTAATTTAATTACAAAATGTATGTCCACCGATTCCGCAACTGTTAGACACCTTAGTTCTTGCAACCTAATGGCCCGCTCGTTACGTTCCTCTATAATGTAAATGTCTCCTCATCATATACGATTTCAGTTTGCTCCGTGGCCGGCCCACGTGGTTATAGGCCCGTATTTGTATACTGACATTTTCACAATAAAGGTTTTTAAAACAAAACATGGTAGTAGTATTTACATTGGTAAAGTTTTTACTTTTAGTCACTGTTTTCGAATCAGTAAAAGGCAAGTGAAATAAAGCAGTCCAATTACATGACGGATAAAAGGTATAATACGTAGGAACGCAGTAAAGATAAATGGTCAAGGGCAGTTGTGTTTTCCACTCCTGCAACATAAAGTGATCAATAAGAATTTGATAATCAGGCGTATCGGCGACTAAGACAGCAGGCCGAGTCTCTTTTACTCAACGGCTCCGTCATGGAACGAAGAAACGCCCTTTTTCTCGAAAAAGGAATATATTTTACTTGCAGGACAGTTGTAAATTTTCCGGGAAAGTACATTAGCCTGGAATATTATAATATATATGTTTAAAAAAAAAAGTTCGAAATCAATAAAAAGCGTATTTTTTAGGTCATATGACCAAGCTTTTCATTATTAAAATAACAAAAGTAAAATGAACCAATAAAAAGTTTTATTAACAAGTCACATGACCTGTTATGCTTACGTTACGCGCTGCGCGCCGCGCCCCGGATCACTTCCGGGTGCGCTAACGCGGCGTGTCATATAACGCATTACGCGACAACGTAGGTCAAGAATATAGTCAAAATGTCTCCACCAACCAGCGTTCGGAACACAACCCCTTTCAGCAGTCCAAAAAGTTCTGTTAAATGACAGCAGAGGGGACAGGCAACAAGAACCATCAGTCAAAGAGGGGAGGGCAAGTTCTTCTCTACCGGGTCATGTTGGGGCTATACCGGAACTGATCGAATTGGTAGTCTACAGTGTTTCTGGATGTTTCAGACTAAAGCTGGCGTCAGCATGAGAGCACTACCATCTCGTAGGTCCGTCATGGCCATTCCACGAGCAAACATGGCAGCCGCTCCCCACCAGAAACCTGCGGGAGTCGGGGGCCCCCAAGACTTTTGTAGAATCTTCACGGCTGAGGGGACGCTTTCGAGAATGGGACCCAAGCCCTATCAGGGAAGCGTCCGAGTTCCAAGGTGTCCCAGGGCCATTTTAGTGGACCACGCCCAAATCTGAAGAGCCGGCCACCATTTTGAGAGTCCTGTGGCAGTCGCTTATCGTTGCATCGCAAGAGCGGGAGCAACTCAACTACATGGTGAGCGAGACGCTGTAGTCGCAAGAGCGGGCGGTAAACAGCTGAATGGCGGAAGAGGCACACTGTAGTAAAAGCGGGCGGAATGGCAACTAAAACGGTAAAGGGGCGCCCCACTACAGCGTGTCTTCAGGTCAAACGGATTGTGGGACAAGGTCCAGAATAGAAGAGTCATCAAAAGGCAAAAAGTTCCGCCGGACCCCGGGAGTCGGCCGCCTATGTCGGGGGCGATCTCAGGCTAAACCGGTGCTATAAGACTTGGGGAGGGGGTCGGAGCCAAGCGTCTTCTCCGAGTCCGTGCCATCACACAGCCCCTCGGGGGCCTCCGTCAAGCGGTTTAGGGAGGTACCATATCACATTGTTTTCAAATGCAGTCAGGTCCACAAACGACCCTCACTTACTTTGAGAATAGTGAAGCTGCAGTAGGTGGAAATAAGCTTCAGACAGTGTTACAAGCGCTGCTCAGAACTCTGAACTATGGCACCCAACATCCAGAACTTATGCCATTTGAGAATGGCAGTGACATCGAAGCAACTCAGGGACCAAAACCATTAACGTACTTTCACGTATGAAAATCTTACTTGGGGAGGGGGCAGGAGCGAACCGCCCCCTCCCAGTCCGCGCCACCACACCGTATGTTGAAAATCTGAAGCCATCGTTCTACAAACTCAACCAACCTTGGATGGAAAAATCTAGAAAAATGTACAAACTGAAAACCAGTTTTGGTCTGCATAGCATCAGTAGCAACGCTTGCTATCAGAGTGCATGAGTTTCATGCTCGATCGATTGAGCTAGCCGGATCGGGCAATAAAAAGTATAAAATAGTTATGTAAATAGTTATTTAATAAAATGTTTTACCCTGTTTCTTTGCTGGTGTGTTGTATTTATTTTTAATATTTGCATAGGGTTTGTCGTTATTTTGGGCGGGGTGGGTGACGGAGCCGAGCTGTCTTGCAGCCCTCATGGTGTGGAGCTCAGTTCATCTCACTATTTTCGTATTTCTCATGAAGGGTTGTTCCTAATATTTCTATTTTAGCGAGGTCAAAAAGAGATCCAATTAGTGGCCTACTGATTTTGCTCGATTAATTTTATTTTTTTACACGATTTTTCACGATTTTTCACTATCTGCAAAGACTAAACAGAGTATTGCGACTTTGTGCTTGTTTGTAAATAGAGAATGAACCAAAGAGAATCAATTGTAAAACAGTAAATGCTTGGATAACAATCAATCAAATGGAGAGACAAGCAGGCACGACGGATTACAACGGGGGTAAAGGCCTGCGTTAACTACTCTTCACTATCTGCAAAGAGAGAGTACTACTAAGAGAAAAGAGGGGGGGGGGCAGCGTTCAAAGCACATCAGCGTGCATAAACACGAAAAAGTTTTTACCTATCACGTACTTGACATTTGACAGCTTTTGATATTTGCTATTAAAAAACCATTGAAATTCACAGAAAAAACCATAGGTTTTAGGCCATATATAGTTAGGAATTTGCATTTACAAAACCTTGAAAATTCACTGAAAAAAACATTGGTTATAGACCATATATAGTTAGGGATTAGCCTTTTCAAAACCTTATTTTACTCACACAAAACCATTGAAATTCGCATTTATAGTTAGTTGCACTAACTATATATCGCGCACCCGCAATCCACTGCTGATGATGTCACATATTACATCATTCATGACATTGTTAGTGACATCACTGATGACATCACTGATGACATCTCAAATTACATCACTGATGACATCACTGATGACAACATCCAGTGACTGTATGTTTCTGTAAAGTTAAAATATGTCTTACATATTGAAGAATGAGTGGATGTATAAGTGTCTGGATGAAGGATTTAGTAGGTGCATGACTGACTGTATGAGTGAGTGATTAAATGTGTCTCACTGAGTGCATGGGCTAGTGACCAATGGTTTTTTCAGTGAATTTTCAAGGTTTTGTAAATGCAAATTCCTAACTATATATGGCCTAAAACCTATGGTTTTTTCTGTGAATATATATATATATGTGTGTGTGCATACTAAAAATGTTTCCTTTTCAGAGATATATGGATTGCTAATTTTAAATCTTCATTAGGTTTAGATTGTAAGGTGGTGCGCTAAAATGCATTTAATGCAGTGCATGCATCAGGGATTATTGAGAATGAATCACATGTGTATTTGATGCTTTCTTTATGAATTGTGACCAGTTGGCATTTTTGTTTAAATTTACACATATTAGTTATTGTGCCATATATCAGATTACCACACGACAAATTAAATGTATTGAATTATATGAAACTTGCAGATCAGAACTTTTTTACAGAGAAATGTTAAGTTAGCCTGATTGTGGGCCTTAAGGTTGCAGTCAAGACTATTTAACCGTTATGTGAAAATTGTTTCTCTGCATATTTTTCTCTCTTCTGCATGTGCAGACCAAAGGAATTTGTTAGTTATTGAAAAGCACATTGTATTACAGAAATAGAGAGGAGAGGAAGGGTTGGCTAGGTCAAATGATTTTATTGAAGAACAATGGGAGTGTTACCAGTTGGTGCTATCAGTTAAAGGGAGGAACCAAGGACGCCTTTGAAGAGGAGACTGGAAAATGGGAGTAGTATTTTATACACCAAGATCTTTTCTGGGTACTGAAAAATGTATTATGATGTGTTTGGGGTCATGCTTTCTTGAATATTCTTTGTGCATTTTAATTAGTGAACCCACCTTGCGTTTACTCAGTTTCTCTTTAGACTTGGAGAAGTAATCTTGAGATCTCTGATTGTGTTCTTTCATTTTATACATGAGTCCAGTGACAACTACTCCTGGGAATCAGCAGTGAGGTGGGGGAAAAGGGGGAGGAAAGGGTGTTACAGAAAATCACTTACCTGCCGGCAGGCCAGCCACCGCCTTACCTCTGTCCTCTCCATTCTCTTCTTGGCTTCTTCTCTGCAAACAGGAAGACGGAAGCATCCAAGCTTCCAGGCTCCCCATAGCCAATCACAATGCTGCAGTGCAGCATTGTGATTGTTCTTAGTGCTGTTGTTCAGAACTAATGATTCAGAGAAGGGGGTGGTGATGAACAGAGTGTCTGAATTAAGCAGACCACTCTTACCCAGTCCAAAGATCAGGGCTTGATCCATCACCGTTTTTCAGCTCACTGCACCATCCCAGCTCAGAACTTGGCTATATGCAAATTAGTCAGACCCTGGCCCAGTGCATCATGGGAACAGGGCAGACCAAACTACCGAGCCAATTCTTATACTGGGAAGGAAACAAGCTACCCGGGACCGGTTTCTGGCATTTCAGCCGTCTTCGGCCCGGCTTGCTTGAATCCTGATGGTGCAATGAGCTAGGGACTCACATCTGAGTATACCCTTCCACGCTTATGGTGGAGAAAAATGATTCAGAGAAGGGGGTGGTGATGAACAGAGTGTCTGAATTAAGCAGACCACTCTTACCCAGTCCAAAGATCAGGGCTTGATCCATCACCGTTTTTCAGCTCACTGCACCATCCCAGCTCAGAACTTGGCTATATGCAAATTAGTCTGACCCTGGCCCAGTGCATCATGGGAAGAAGGCAGACCAAACTACCGATGCCAGAAACCGGTCCCCGGTAGCTTGTCTCCTTTCTGGTGGAGAATTGGCTTGGTAGTTTAGTCTGCCCTGTTCCCATGATGCACTGGGCCAGGGACAGACTGATTTGCATATAGCCAGGTTCTGAGCTGGGATGGTGCAGTGAGCTAAATAACGGTGATGGATCAAGCCCTGATCTTTGGACTGGGTAAGAGTGGTCTGCTTAATTCAGAAACTCTGTTCATCACCACCCCCTTTTCTGAATCGTTTTTGGCCACTATAGGTGTGGCAGGGTATACTCAGACATGAGTCCCTTGCTCACTGCACCATCAGGATTCAAGCAAGCCGGGCCGACGACGGCTGAAATGCCAGAAACCGGTCCCCGGTAGCTTGTCTCCTTTCTGGTGAAGAATTGGCTTGGTAGTTTAGTCTGCCCTGTTCCCATGATGCACTGGGCCAGGGACAGACTGATTTGCATATAGCCAGGTTCTGAGCTGGGATGGTGCAGTGAGCTAAATAACGGTGATGGATCAAGCCCTGATCTTTGGACTGGGTAAGAGTGGTCTGCTTAATTCAGAAACTCTGTTCATCACCACCCCTTTTCTGAATCGTTTTTGGCCACTATAGGTGTGGCAGGGTATACTCAGACATGAGTCCCTTGCTCACTGCACCATCAGGATTCAAGCAAGCCGGGCCGACGACGGCTGAAATGCCAGAAACCGGTCCCCGGTAGCTTGTCTCCTTTCTGGTGAAGAATTGGCTTGGTAGTTTAGTCTGCCCTGTTCCCATGATGCACTGGGCCAGGGACAGACTGATTTGCATATAGCCAGGTTCTGAGCTGGGATGGTGCAGTGAGCTAAATAACGGTGATGGATCAAGCCCTGATCTTTGGACTGGGTAAGAGTGGTCTGCTTAATTCAGAAACTCTGTTCATCACCACCCCCTTTTCTGAATCGTTTTTGGCCACTATAGGTGTGGCAGGGTATACTCAGACATGAGTCCCTTGCTCACTGCACCATCAGGATTCAAGCAAGCCGGGCCGACGACGGCTGAAATGCCAGAAACCGATCCCCGGTAGCTTGTCTCCTTTCTGGTGAAGAATTGGCTTGGTAGTTTAGTCTGCCCTGTTCCCATGATGCACTGGGCCAGGGACAGACTGATTTGCATATAGCCAGGTTCTGAGCTGGGATGGTGCAGTGAGCTAAATAACGGTGATGGATCAAGCCCTGATCTTTGGACTGGGTAAGAGTGGTCTGCTTAATTCAGAAACTCTGTTCATCACCACCCCCTTTTCTGAATCGTTGTTCAGAACTAAGCCAGTGAATGGGAGCCTGGGCATGCTCCCCACCCAGGCTGTAATGCAGCCTGAGTGGAGAACATGAAAAGGGTGCATGAATGTTTGTAGGCCGCCCAAACATTCATGAGCACTTACAATGTCCCCACCACTACTCCACATGCTCTGAGAGCAAGGCAGCCCCACCAACCCCGCCAAGATGCCGCAGCAGGAACAAATAAAATGATAATAACATCGAGTTATTATCATTTTATTTTCCCTTTTTTCATTATGAAAAGCAGAGTGGCTTTGCTCCTCCACTTTAGCGGAGGAGCTGCCACTGAATGAGTCTTTACTTCTACTGAGGTTCTGATGCTGACACCTTTATTGCTATCTTGATTCAAATCCTTCCCATATATGGGGAGACAAATCAAAATCATTAATTTAGTCATCAAGTTCTTTTTCTTATATTTTGCATTGCTGCAACAGAGATTTTGACATGCTCTTAGCTATTGAGGACCAATATTGTAAGATGCTTCAGTCTTCCTTTGATAATTTTATATTCCTTTGATAATTTTATACAATTTCAAATCACATCTTTATTTAGGCTCTAAGCCATAAAAGAAAAATGAAACATAGTATAAAAATTAAGATCAAACAAGCATACACCAAGAAGAGTGATAAAACCTGCTTACAACAAACATGCATCATAAAATATTTGATAAAATTGATGCAGTCAAACATTTCATAAACTCAGTAAAATGAGTCACAAAGGTAAACAAAAGCAGTCTTGGTCTGTAGATTCTCATGGTGCTGGTGCATAAGGTAAAACAAAGTTTTTCATGGCACCCCATGGTTAAATAATGTACCGATAAAGTAATGAACTACAATGTCTCAAAGTGCTAGTGTGTGAGGGGGAGCAGAGAAACTGGGAGCACCATGTGCTGTTGTGATATCCTCTCCATTGTCAAAAGCTAACAAGAGAGCAAAAACAATTACTCTTGTCGTGTCTCAAATTACAAAGAGCTTCAAAAAGTTTTTTAACCCCTAAATTTCGGCATACTTGGAACATCCATTTTTTCTTCCCCCTTCACATAGGCGGGCAGAAGAACAGTGCATGCTCCACATTTTCCTCACTGGCATTACAGGAGGGGCATGCCCACCTATCTACTTCATGTGGCTATATTTTTTCCTATATCCCGCAGGTCCAATCTCGTCAAAGGACCACTCCATCTTAAACTCATCCTTCACCAAAAGGTAAGTGTCAGTCAGGAGGCAGAGGGAGGGTTGTGACTGAATTAGGTTCATTTTGTTCTGGCCATAATTGGCTTTGATAGAATTCTTACTGATCCACCGCACTGTTATCGGGTCTTCCCACAAACTCCAATTACTCTGATGTATCTCATCCATGGGAATTTGGCAAAACCTGGCACACCCAAAATTTCATACAACCCCTGTGGGTCTGATACATGCTCCGGAGTGGCCCAGAGCCTCCTCCATTAGAAGATTGGTCTCATCACTATTCCTTCTGAGATCAACTGAATGTCCATATCTAACCTGAGTGGGAGCAATGGGGTGCTGACAGTGAGGCCTGACAGCTTATGCAGTAGTCAATTTCCCACTATTGTAATTGTAATTGTAATTGTAATTGTATTTGCATAGCGCTTACTACTCCTGACAAGACGGCAAAGCACTTTTTCATCGAGTAGCATGCTATTCCGGGACCCATAGAGGATTAGTGTTGAATTAGTATGTGAAACATGCAAGTAAATTAGGTGGATATGTTAGTCAGTTGTTTGGATTTGGAAGGATAGCAGAAGGATAGAATAGCAAAGAAGGTTTGTATTTTATATAGCACTTCCAACCCCTGATGGGGTGTTGAAGCGCTTTGTTTTGGAGAGTAGCACACTACTCCAGAAACCCATAAAGGATTAGTGGTGAATTAGTATGGTGAAATATGAAAGTAATTTGAGTGGTGGATATTAGTCAGTTATTTGGAGTGAGGATAGCGAAGGGATAGAGGGGAAAGAAAGGTTGCATTCAAATAGCGCCTGTTACCCCATATGGTAAATTTTAAGTGGTGGGTTTGTTAGTCAGTTATTTGGATTTGGAAGGATAGCAGAAGGATAGAAGAGCAAAGAAGGTTTGTATCTATATAGCGCTTCTAACCCCTGATGGGGGTGTTGAAGCGATTTTCTGGCGAGTAGCAGGCTACTCAGAAACCCATAAAGGATTCGTTTTGAAAAATAGTATAGTGAAATATGAAGTATTTTGAGTGGTGGATGGTCAGTTATTTGGGTTGAGAAGGGCGGGGGGGGTAAAGAAGGAAAAAAGCTTTGCATTTATATAGCGCTTGTAAACCTGATGAGGTGTTGAAATGCTTTGTTGGCGAGTAGCACGCTACTCTGGAACTCATAAAGGATTAGTATAGTGGAATATGGAATTAGAGAAGTGAACATGCTAGTCTGTTATTTGGATTGAAAGGGCTAGTGGAGGGATAGAAGAGTGAAGGATTTCTTTTTTTAAGGTCATAGTAGGAGGAGGCTTTTGGAGGAGTAAAAGGGTTTTTGGAGGGGAAGAGTCAGAGGGAAGAGTTTAGAAAGGTTTGTTATGGGGATTGGTATAGTAAAAGAGGTTTGAGATTATGCAAGGAGGGGTAGAGTAGGAGAGAGTCAAGAAAGGGTTATTTTGGGGAACATAGTGGTATGGGGTTTGGGATAAATGAGAGTGGGTGTGGAGGATATAATGATAGAAGTTACGGGTGAGAAATAGGGTAGTGCATTGGAAATGCTTTTTCAGGAGAAAAGTAACACACACAGATCCAGGTTCAGGGATGTGAATAGATGCACAATGGAAGCAAGTACATGTAGACCAAAGATGATTTTATTTCTTTTGTTTTTATTTTTATAACAACATAAGTATTGTACATGTTTATTCAAAGCAATACACAAAGATATGCACATATTAATGTATGGGAAAATGGGCAGCATTCCTGGCCCTGGTCCCGAACAGGCTCAAACAGGCACTCACCCTTGTTTTTAAAGTATGTGAGGTATATCAGCATTAATATCATTTGGGGATAACAAAAAGATGGGGGAATAAATGGAAGTTGATTTTAGAATTTCTAAGGACCGCATGTATCAAATTTCGGGATTACAATGACCTAATTGTGATTTTTTGCGAATCTGAATTAGGTAAGCACAATTTCCAATGTATAACTCTATTAGTTTCATATACCTATTCCTAGTGGGTCGCTAATCAACCTAGGTCATTAATATTAATGAGATAAATCGCAATTTGCGACCCCATAGGAATCACTAAAATCATGGGGACGGTGACCTGCTGACCACCATGTCTGAAATTGCTTTTAAATAAAGCAATCTTTTTTTTTAATGCAGCTCATTTTCCTTAAAGGAAAATGAAGTTTGACAAACTGTCCAATTAACTAGTTAACAAGGGAAAGGTAGAAGTGATGTTGTAGGATATAAAGAGAGATGGTTTACCTCCACAACATCAGGCCATATCCTAAATTAGGTATCTAGGTGTAAAGATCACAACATTCCTTGGCAAACTACCAGCAGCAAATCTACTTTGGGTGAATAGCGAGATAGGTTCACTTCTTAGAAAATGGGGGACCCTCCCAATTGGTATATACTGGAGGCTGAATGTGGTTAAAATGCTAGTTCTCCCTAGTTAACATTTTTGTTTAACACTATACCGCTATATTTTTAAATGCAGGCATTACAAAAGCTACAGGTTATGGTCAGTACTTTTATATGGGTTACTAAGAGGTTGAGAATAGCCTGGAAGAAGCTGAGGTGAAAGTTAGAGCGTGGAGAATTGGCTCTCCTGAACATTATTAACTACTATTACGCCTTCCAATTTAGGAATTTTCAGATGCTGGCTGATAAACTGGATAACTCCTACATGGGTTGCCTTTCTAGTGTTATGCTGCAACATGTAGACCCCCTCAATTTCCTCTTTGAGTTTGAAGACCCAAAGTTTTTCAAGCAGGTCTGGTTGAAAGCACTACTGCCCGCCATAAGAGTTTGGGTAAATATCATGGAGTCTTGGGTATGGCACACCTGAGTGGCTAAAGGATAAATTAAGTTGCCCTCTGTAAGGAGGTATAATCTAACCTGGGTTATTTCAGGAGAGGTGAGGTCCTGATATCCTGGCAGGAGTTTTCTGACTTGGCAAATGGTGAGGTTTCTAAATTTAAATATATACAGCTGACTTCCTGTGGACAATGCCACATCTTGTAAGGGCAGGAGGCTCAGACATGGAGGCCTTTTTTGTTTGGGTGGGGACTCTGACACAACTGAAGAAGGCAGTGTCCCCCGTGGTACAGGACAATTATTTCCACGCTGGATGGAAAGGCGGGATCTCCATATAGACATTGAGGAAAAGATCTATTTGGGATGCTCAAAGAACAAATATGGTGAGCATCTTTGTCTTTGCTTTATTCTACGATCAAGGCTGCATCATTAAAAATATATAATTTGTTTAGTATTCGCAGGGCCGAATGGTCACCGGCTCAGCTCGCCAAAATAGCCCCTGAGCAGCAGAAAGGCAAGAAGTGCAGTGAGGTGGAGGCAGACAATAGGCACATGTTTGCAATTTGCATAGCACTGAGTTCCTATTAGGAGAAAGCAGGTAAGGTCCTAACCAACATTTTTGATGAGGATATTAAGGTAAGCTGCTACTTGATAGTACTTGGTTGGGTCAATGACTTCTCTATTCCGATACATAAGGAGCAGGCATCATTGACATTCTTCCTGATTCTCTTGGCAAAGAGGAAAATTTGTAGAAAGTGGTTTGGCACTGTCCCTCCAACAGTAGAAGAATGGATCAGCTCGGGGAATTACTACTGTGGCCTAAAACAAGCTCACAAAAACGCTTCAGTCGATAGAAGATGAAGTCTCTTTTTGGCCTGACAAGCAAAACGGTGAGTGTCCAGTGATTATACCATATCCCACTTCTGAGAACAAGGTAGGAGCAGGGCAGAGAGACATTCAGTAAATGCCTAAGCCAGGCATGAAAGCTGTGGTGGTATCTCCTCAGACCTATTTGAGCCAGGTGGTGAAATGGGGACAAAAAAATAAAAACAATAAAAAATTAGTTTAATATTTACTTAAATCACGTCCCGCTCTGTACCCCTACAAACTCAACAAACCTCCCTAAAGATAGCTATAAAAGTATGATAATAACACAATTTACATAATTATCAAGTAAATAAAACCAACAAAGTTAATAATAAATTATTAATCAATTGTTACTTAATTAACATCCCACCCTATACACCTACAAACCCAACAACCTGCACCTAAAATATAAATAAAAGAATATAATAATTACAAATTTTTCATAATTATCAATTAATAGAAAATATATAATTAACTATGAATAAATGATTTCTTAACTTACCACTCTATACCCCTACAAATTCACAACCCATACCTAGAACTTAAAAATAATGTATATTAATTTAAAAAAAATTCATTATTAATTAATTAATTTAATTTAATTTACTTCCAACCATGCACCCCTACAAATCTCACAAACTGATACAGAACTATACATTATTATGAACAATTGAATTAAAAGTGTAAATACCTTAAAATTACAAACTATATTTAAAGACATTAACAACGATCACATAAACATTATATAAAATACACAATTAAACTATTATTTACAACACATATAGATAATCACAAAACGAATATTTTTTTCAACTATCTTATTGAAAACGATAGGAACAGCGTTATTGTTGAAAACAATATTCGTTACTTTAGAAAACTGATATTCTTGTCAACGATATTTATGCATCACAATATATATGTGACATGATATTTAAAGCTCGATATTTGTGTAACTCAATATGTATTACTTAATATTATGCCTAAATACCTTAAAGGGCTATCACACCCTCCTTTTGTTAAAGTATCATCTTGGCTGTGAGCCATCTGGAGCCTTACACTTAGAGGTCAATGCAATGGAGGAATACGAAGGTGCACGGCTTATCACTACTTTACAAATGCTTAACAGAAACTCAACTCCCTATGCAAAAGATGTGTTTGCACTGTAAGGATATAGGATTTACCTGAGTATGAGTAATTACATGAATATTGATTTAAATGTGACCTAATGTTATTATGTAATTCTTTTATAACACTAATTATCCCAGTGTAGGGTGTCAGAATGCTTTACATCGCACTCACAGGCACAATAAATCATGCATATGTGTAAATCAATGTGCAGGAAATATTACATAAGATGATGGGGGTTATAAGATAAAGGAATAACATATCATGCATACTTGAAAACAGTCTATAAATAGAACATGTATAGAAAACGTAATGTAGTGATTATGGATGTCTGTACTAACAAGTCTTTATTTCCCAAAGTAACCCTTCTTTATTATCATAGAACAACAGATTGAGAAAAAAACCCAATTCGAATCTGAATTAAAAAAAAGAATCTGAACCCATGACTTACAATTTGCATGCAGCTCCTTGATACCGATCAGTAGATCACTCTACTCTATTAGAAAGCTTGCAACTTATGAACTGGAAGTAACAATGTGATCCCAGTGTCAAAAGCAGTAACACACTTACCTGCCAAAATAGAATACAAATCTGGGATCTGTACATTAGAGTGAAGGAGCATTAAACTTCTATACTAAGGGCCCCATTAGGATGACGGGTGGACTTTGTCCGCCCGCCATCCCGTCGTGAAAATGGACCGCCTGCCATTAGGGCGGGTGTCCCATGGGTGCGATTAGGATGCGCCCGCCACAGTGGCGGGTGCATCCTGCATCCCTAACATTGTGGCGGGCGGTGCACTCAGCACCACCGCCACAATGTTAGGAAGGCATGTTGTGCACTTCCATGGACAACATGGCAGGCACAGTGTGGTGCCTGCCATGTTGCGCATGGGACTGCAGGGGGCATGTGCACCCCCCAACCTGCCGGAGTCCTTGGGGACCCACAACGGGCCCCCCCCCAGCAGACTTCACATGCCTTTCCATGGCGGTAATGCCGCCACGGAAAAGCATTCCTAAATGCACATTGTAATATGGCTGGTGGTGTCAAACAGACACCGCCACCATACTTTTCCGACCCGGTTGCAAGTCGACTGGGACGGAAATGCAGCGGATGTCTTTCCGTCCACCGCGGATCCCCCAGCCATAATATCATCTTGGGGGGTCTTTTCTGCAGGGATGGCGGGTGGATTGCCCCGGCCGTCCCGGCGGTGACCACCTCCGGCCCGGCGGAGGCAATCCGTCCGCCATCCTAATGGGGCCCTAAGGTATGAATCAAAATTGTGACTGGACAATAAACAGAACTCTCCTCGACCTGTGTTAACCACTATAGTTATTTTATCGATATTATAATAATCATTTTGAAATATGTGAGCACACAATGATATCTGCAGCAGGTGTCTTAACCCTGTAAGATACTTTAAAATGCAGTCTCTTTAGTACCAAGTAAGTAATCTTAAACAAATTTCCTGTCATATATGTCCTTGTTGCCAATTTCATTTCAGAAGAATTTTTTAAATAATTGTAAAAGTCGGTTGTCAGACTCTGCTTTTCAAGCTCCGCCTCACCTGACTCTACCCCCTTTCCTCTACCACACCTTGACCCCCAATTTATTGGTATTCCGAAGTAAATGTTTTCCAGTTCCACCAATGATCCTGCTACACCCTGTCAGGACTCAGAAGATATTTTCGTTGGTAAGGAATGTTGCTTTTTGAAGTTTAATTACAAATGCGCAGGGAGATAACATGTAGAGGAGGGGAAGGGAGGAAATTCCATTTCCTACTTAGCAGCAAAAGCCCGGAACACCCTCCCCCTCCACCTCCAGCAATCTCCCACATTGCCCCAGTTCAGGAAGGGCCCATGACCTGGCTCTTCGAATGACCCCAGCACTCAATGGAGCTGCCCCCCACCCCCAGTGCCTTGAGACCATCATGGATGAGTAGTTGCGCTTTACCAACACTGATTGATTGATTGATAGGAAGTTCATGTTTAGATATAGCACCATTTACTTCAGTATTGTATTTCTTGCACTGTATCTCCTTGTAAAGTTGAGCCGATCCAAAGTCTCAAACCTGATTTCTGGCTGAAAACAGTTTGGTCTAAGTGGAAGGGCTCAGAGGGCACCTTTTTTATGGTTGTTATGATAGCGCGTTTGTTTGTACAGTAATGTCATTTGAAAAATTGCGCTTTCTGGTACTTCTATTGTCCCTTTCCTAGCCTTTACCCTACTGCACCCATAAAGACACCCAACACTGGTGGGGGTCTACAATTAAAATGTACCTGCGCTGCATAAAGAGGCCTCAGAGAACCCGCAGACTTAGCCTAAATCAATTGCATTACTCCCAACATTAAAACAACCAGCTAAAAGCAGGCAGATTTAAAATGCACTTTCTGACCTTAATGGAAGACTTTGCTTCTTTCCATAAAGAGGTGAGAAGAGGTAAATGTGCGGTAAAACTGCTGAGACACTGCCTGTCGTTTCTCCACACAAAAGATAGAGGCTTAGTTAGAACCTGTAGAATGCAGTATAAAGTAGCCCTTAAAAAAAGCAAAGAAGCCTTGAAGGAGGAGGCCTGGAGTAAGCTCATGGAATCTAGCACACACAGGAGTAGCTCCAAGTTTTGAAGAATTTTTAACAGTCCTTTACTGGGTGTGGGTACAGTAAATGCTTTGGATGCGCACATTACAGGGAATGACCGGGTCAGCCATATTGATGAGCATGTTCGGGGACAACCCGGTTCAGAGTTCACCCTGCGAGCTGGATATTGAAAAAAGTCAGCAATGACAGTCTCTAAGGATGAAGTGAGGCGGGGATAATAAGGTATATTGCGTAATAAGGCACCAGTGCAGGACGGAGTTCCTCCCAATCTTTATATCTGATTTGGAGTTTTGGCTTCCGGTGCTTACCTCTGTAATTAACACTGCTGTAAGGTCTCGTCCTCAGGCCTCATGGGCTACCTCTATCATTGTCCCAGTCTTTAAACAGGGGAACAGAGATAGCACCCATTGTTACAAGCTCATCTCCCTGCTGGACGCTGTGGTTAAAGTGGTCGGGTGGGTCCTGTTAGAGAGGCTATTGAACTGGGCCATAGAGAATGAAATGATGTCAGAAGTTTAATACAGTTTCCGTTCTGGCCGCTTGACAATAGATCAATGTCTTAATCGCTCTATGATAGTGAATAAGTATACAATTGCTAGGTGCAGGACTATTTTTCTGGCCTTCATGGACCTATCCTCTGCATTCGATTGCCTGAATAGATACAAGTTGTGGCAGGCCTTGATATCATTGGGGTGGAGGACATAGTCAATGTTTTTACAAGATCTCCACCGAGATACCTAGGCGGCAGTGCGATACTAGGATGACTTGAAGGTCTCACACCTATTCCCTATCAAGAGTGGGGTCCGCCTGGGCTGCATTCTGGCTCCTTTACTATTTAATGTATACATTAATAACTTGGAGAGAACCCTTCTAGACCCCAAGGTGGACTTTCCTCAGGTGGGACGGCGTGGTCTTCCAGTTTTGTACTACGCAGCCAATGACAGGACAGGCTAGGACTGTACGGTGCCTTCAAATGCTTTTAAACTCTTTTGTTCTATTTATGGGGAAGTAGGACCTGAAGGTCAACAACTCTAAGTCAGTTATCATGCAAGTAGGGGCCCGCCTCAGTAGGCCATATATTTTTAAGGTATAATCCACCCTGGTCCCAAGATCGAGCGCTTTCTCTCATCTGGGGGTGTTGGTAGATTAAAAAATGGGGTCCTGAACTCACCCGCAAGAAGAATAATCTCTTTGAAGAGTCAGCTGTCATATTCCATTTTACTTCTAGGCTGGGTAAAAGACCGGTGAGGTCCTTATTAGAGTTTTACAATGCCAAGTGTATCACAAAGGCACTGTATGGCAGTGCAATCTGAGGGTACATTGCATTAGATAATCTTCAAATCATGGAAAACAAGTTCATGAGTCAGCTTGTATCCTTTCCCCAAGACACCCCCTCTTTGCCTGATAATGAAGAGCTCCGTATGACATATATCACCGACCTGATAGCTTATCGCCCGGTGTCTCTTTGGTTACAAATCTGATTATCACTAAACACAATGATTTCAAAAGATTGTTTGGTCCTTGATCATGCTTTACGTTGCCATGGCTCAAATACATCAAAGAGAGCTTAGTGAGCTTGGGAAGAGGAGGTCTCTTCACTAACCCTGATCTGACGAATAAGAGGGATTCAGACCTCAATAAGGTGGCCTTCTTTGCGTAGCAGACCGCGCTGAGGGAAGAGAAGAAGATTCGGAAGCCCAGTGTATGTCGCTTTATCATGGTAAGAACCACCCAGCTGGTGGAGCAGTATCTACTGGGGTTCAGAAACTCATATGATTGGTTCTTACTGACAACGTTCCGGTTTGATCTCTTTCACCTTCTCCTTGCCCATCCTAGGGGTCTGAGTAAGGGACAAAGTTTGCCATCCTGTGGCTGCGATGGACAATCTCCACAGGACATGGTTCACTTTATGATGTTTTGCAGTTTTTATGAAACTCACAGAAAGAGCTTTTTAATCCCGTTTTTTAAAAAGGTCAATTTTAGGCAAGTGCGACCTGTGTTTTTTCTTACAGATGCTTATGGGGAACACTGAAGCATATTACCAACAACTAGCGATAATTATCGCTATGTTGGCTTAGCGGCAATATTATTATCACCGAGCTCCGCCGATTTTTTTTCGCAGATAAACCTTGCTATTATCAAGGTTTATCTCAAAAGCGATAAAAATCGGCCGAAATGCATGAATATCGCTGAAAAGTCAGCGATATTCATGAATTACTGAGCTAATGCTCTTAGCCATGTTATCCACCTACCATTGGATAACATGGCTAAGAACTGCTCTGGGCAGGCAATAGCTTTTGGAGATATTCGCGCTTAGCGCGAATATTTCCAAAAGTAGGTGATAGGAGATAGCGATGTTAGCTACTGTTTCCAGTCGCTAACATCTTGGCAGGCCCACTTTGCATGTCATTAGCGATAATTATCGCTGACATACAAAGCAGGCCCCAAGATGATTTCTATCTCCTACTAGCTGTCGCTAACTGTTGTTAGCGGCAGCTAGGTAATAGGGCGATAAAATTATCGCCGCTTTAGCTGGAAAAATTCCCGCTAAAGCGGCGATAAGGCCCTTAGTAATATGCCCCACTGTTTTTTGTGTGCTTCATTTTTTTAAACCGGCCACTAGGTTCAGGTCTAGTTGTGACTAGCTAGTCTGCTCCTCTCACATTCTTCTAGGCACCATTCACTTTATACTACTCTGCTTTTTGTTTGATCATCTTATATATTAAGCGTTGTGATTATTGTATTAACCTGGGGCGTTTTTATCTAGCACTGTTTGTGTAGTATTGGAACTCTTGCATTATCGCATTCCTACTAGCTCAAGTTTATCCAACATGGTGTGCCGTGTAATGATTGCTTCTTTTCATATTT